>NW_026611926.1:0-48997 GCF_023638135.1 Falco biarmicus
TGCATGGGGTGTGTTTGGAACATTTTGTCAGCAGCCGAGTCGAATATTCAGCGATTCCCCATCTCAGCCCAGAAAGCAGGTAGAACAAGTTTTGTGGTGCCTTTCAGCTGCCTACCGGGGTAGTGTAAAAACTACCAACAGAACTCGTTTCTGGCACCTTCCCCGGTGGAGGTGTGCATGGGGTGTGTTTGGAACATTTTGTCACCAGCCGAGTCCAAAATTCAGCGATTCCCCATCTCAGCCCAGAAAGCAGGTAGAACAACTTTTGTGGTGCCTTTCAGCTGCCTACCGGGGGTAGTGTAAAAACTACCAAGAGAACTCGTTTCTGGCACCTTCCCCGGTGGAGTTGTGCATGGGGTGTGTTTGGAACATTTTGTCACCAGCCGAGTCCAAAATTCAGCGATTCCCCATCTCAGCCCAGAAAGCAGGTAGAACAAGTTTTGTGGTGCCTTTCAGCTGCCTACCGGGGTAGTGTAAAAACTACCAACGGAACTCGTTTCTGGCACCTTTCCCCGGTGGAGTTGTGCATGGGGTGTGTTTGGAACATTTTGTTACCAGCCGAGTCCAAAATTCAGCGATTCCCCATCTCAGCCCAGAAAGCAGGTAGAACAACTTTTGTGGTGCCTTTCAGCTGCCTACCGGGGTAGTGTAAAAACTACCAACAGAACTCGTTTCTGGCACCTTCCCCGGTGGAGTTGTGCATGGGGTGTGTTTGGAACATTTTGTCACCAGCCGAGTCCAAAATTCAGCGATTCCCCATCTCAGCCCAGAAAGCAGGTAGAACAAGTTTTGTGGTGCCTTTCAGCTGCCTACCGGGGTAGTGTAAAAACTACCAACGGAACTCGTTTTCTGGCACCTTCCCCGGTGGAGTTGTGCATGGGGTGTGTTTGGAACATTTTGTCACCAGCCGAGTCCAAAAGTCAGCGATTCCCCATCTCAGCCCAGAAAGCAGGTAGAACAAGTTTTGTGGTGCCTTTCAGCTGCCTACCGGGGTAGTGTAAAAACTACCAACAGAACTCATTTCTGGCACCTTCCCCGGTGGAGTTGTGCATGGGGTGTGTTTGGAACATTTTGTCACCAGCCGAGTCCAAAATTCAGCGATTCCCCATCTCAGCCCAGAAAGCAGGTAGAACAAGTTTTGTGGTGCCTTTCAGCTGCCTACTGGGGTAGTGTAAAAACTACCAACAGAACTCGTTTCTGGCACCTTCCCCGGTGGAGTTGTGCATGGGGTGTGTTTGGAACATTTTGTCAGCAGCCGAGTCCAAAATTCAGCGATTCCCCATCTCAGCCCAGAAAGCAGGTAGAACAAGTTTTGTGGTGCCTTTCAGCTGCCTACCGGGGTAGTGTAAAAACTACCAACAGAACTCGTTTCTGGCACCTTCCCCGGTGGAGGTGTGCATGGGGTGTGTTTGGAACATTTTGTCACCAGCCGAGTCCAAAATTCAGCGATTCCCCATTTCAGCCCAGAAAGCAGGTAGAACAACTTTTGTGGTGCCTTTCAGCTGCCTACCGGGGTAGTGTAAAAACTACCAAGAGAACTCGTTTCTGGCACCTTCCCCGGTGGAGTTGTGCATGGGGTGTGTTTGGAACATTTTGTCACCAGCCGAGTCCAAAATTCAGCGATTCCCCATCTCAGCCCAGAAAGCAGGTAGAACAAGTTTTGTGGTGCCTTTCAGCTGCCTACCGGGGTAGTGTAAAAACTACCAACGGAACTCGTTTCTGGCACCTTCCCCGGTGGAGTTGTGCATGGGGTGTGTTTGGAACATTTTGTCACCAGCCGAGTCCAAAATTCAGCGATTCCCCATCTCAGCCCAGAAAGCAGGTAGAACAACTTTTGTGGTGCCTTTCAGCTGCCTACCGGGGTAGTGTAAAAACTACCAAGAGAACTCGTTTCTGGCATCTTCCCAGGTGGAGTTGTGCATGGGGTGTGTTTGGAACATTTTGTCACCAGCCGAGTCCAAAATTCAGCGATTCCCCATCTCAGCCCAGAAAGCAGGTAGAACAAGTTTTGTGGTGCCTTTCAGCTGCCTACCGGGGTAGTGTAAAAACTACCAACGGAACTCGTTTCTGGCACCTTCCCCCGGTGGAGTTGTGCATGGGGTGTGTTTGGAACATTTTGTCACCAGCCGAGTCCAAAATTCAGCCGTTCCCCATCTCAGCCCAGAAAGCAGGTAGAACAAGTTTTGTGGTGCCTTTCAGCTGCCTACCGGGGTAGTGTAAAAACTACCAAGAGAACTCGTTTCTGGCACCTTCCCCGGTGGAGTTGTGCATGGGGTGTGTTTGGAACATTTTGTCACCAGCCGAGTCCAAAATTCAGCGATTCCCCATCTCAGCCCAGAAAGCAGGTAGAACAAGTTTTGTGGTGCCTTTCAGCTGCCTACCGGGGTAGTGTAAAAACTACCAACGGAACTCGTTTCTGGCACCTTCCCCGGTGGAGTTGTGCATGGGGTGTGTTTGGAACATTTTGTCACCAGCCGAGTCCAAAATTCAGCGATTCCCCATCTCAGCCCAGAAAGCAGGTAGAACAACTTTTGTGGTGCCTTTCAGCTGCCTACCGGGGTAGTGTAAAAACTACCAAGAGAACTCGTTTCTGGCACCTTCCCCGGTGGAGTTGTGCATGGGGTGTGTTTGGAACATTTTGTCACCAGCCGAGTCCAAAATTCAGCGATTCCCCCATCTCAGCCCAGAAAGCAGGTAGAACAAGTTTTGTGGTGCCTTTCAGCTGCCTACCGGGGTAGTGTAAAAACTACCAACGGAACTCGTTTCTGGCACCTTCCCCGGTGGAGTTGTGCATGGGGTGTGTTTGGAACATTTTGTCACCAGCCGAGTCCAAAATTCAGCCGTTCCCCATCTCAGCCCAGAAAGCAGGTAGAACAAGTTTTGTGGTGCCTTTCAGCTGCCTACCGGGGTAGTGTAAAAACTACCAACGGAACTCGTTTCTGGCACCTTCCCCGGTGGAGTTGTGCATGGGGTGTGTTTGGAACATTTTGTCACCAGCCGAGTCCAAAATTCAGCGATTCCCCATCTCAGCCCAGAAAGCAGGTAGAACAACTTTTGTGGTGCCTTTCAGCTGCCTACCGGGGTAGTGTAAAAACTACCAAGAGAACTCGTTTCTGGCACCTTCCCCGGTGGAGTTGTGCATGGGGTGTGTTTGGAACATTTTGTCACCAGCCGAGTCCAAAATTCAGCGATTCCCCATCTCAGCCCAGAAAGCAGGTAGAAAAACTTTTGTGGTGCCTTTCAGCTGCCTACCGGGGTAGTGTAAAAACTACCAACAGAACTCGTTTCTGGCACCTTCCCCGGTGGAGTTGTGCATGGGGTGTGTTTGGAACATTTTTTCACCAGCCGAGTCCAAAATTCAGCGATTCCCCATCTCAGCCCAGAAAGCAGGTAGAAAAACTTTTGTGGTGCCTTTCAGCTGCCTACCGGGGTAGTGTAAAAACTACCAAGAGAACTCGTTTCTGGCACCTTCCCCGGTGGAGTTGTGCATGGGCTGTGTTTGGAACATTTTGTCAGCAGCCGAGTCCAAAATTCAGCGATTCCCCATCTCAGCCCAGAAAGCAGGTAGAACAAGTTTTGTGGTGCCTTTCAGCTGCCTACCGGGGTAGTGTAAAAACTACCAAGAGAACTCGTTTCTGGCACCTTTGCCGGTGGAGTTGTGCATGGGGTGTGTTTGGAACATTTTGTCAGCAGCCGAGTCCAAAATTCAGCTATTCCCCATCTCAGCCCAGAAAGCAGGTAGAACAAGTTTTGTGGTGCCTTTCAGCTGCCTACCGGGGTAGTGTAAAAACTACCAAGAGAACTCGTTTCTGGCACCTTCCCCGGTGGAGTTGTGCATGGGGTGTGTTTGGAACATTTTGTCACCAGCCGAGTCCAAAATTCAGGGATTCCCCATCTCAGCCCAGAAAGCAGGTAGAACAAGTTTTGTGGTGCCTTTCAGCTGCCTACCGGGGTAGTGTAAAAACTACCAACAGAACTCGTTTCTGGCACCTTTGCCAGTGGAGGTGTGCATGGGGTGTGTTTGGAACATTTTGTCACCAGCCGAGTCCAAAATTCAGCGATTCCCCATCTCAGCCCAGAAAGCAGGTAGAACAAGTTTTGTGGTGCCTTTCTCTTGCCTACCGGGGTAGTGTAAAAACTACCAACAGAACTCGTTTCTGGCACCTTCCCCGGTGGAGTTGTTCATGGGGTGTGTTTGGAACATTTTGTCACCAGCCGAGTCCAAAATTCAGCGATTCCCCATCTCAGCCCAGAAAGCAGGTAGAACAACTTTTGTGGTGCCTTTCAGCTGCCTACCGGGGTAGTGTAAAAACTACCAACAGAACTCGTTTCTGGCACCTTCCCCGGTGGAGGTGTGCATGGGGTGTGTTTGGAACATTTTGTCACCGGCCGAGTCCAAAATTCAGCGATTCCCCATCTCAGCCCAGAAAGCAGGTAGAACAAGTTTTGTGGTGCCTTTCAGCTGCCTACCGGGGTAGTGTAAAAAACTACCAACAGAACTCGTTTCTGGCACCTTCCCTGGTGGAGTTGTGCATGGGGTGTGTTTGGAACATTTTGTCACCAGCCGAGTCCAAAAGTCAGCGATTCCCCATCTCAGCCCAGAAAGCAGGTAGAACAAGTTTTGTGGTGCCTTTCAGCTGCCTACCGGGGTAGTGTAAAAACTACCAACAGAACTCATTTCTGGCACCTTCCCCGGTGGAGTTGTGCATGGGGTGTGTTTGGAACATTTTGTCACCAGCCGAGTCCAAAATTCAGCGATTCCCCATCTCAGCCCAGAAAGCAGGTAGAACAAGTTTTGTGGTGCCTTTCAGCTGCCTACCGGGGTAGTGTAAAAACTACCAACAGAACTCGTTTCTGGCACCTTCCCCGGTGGAGTTGTGCATGGGGTGTGTTTGGAACATTTTGTCAGCAGCCGAGTCGAAAATTCAGCGATTCCCCATCTCAGCCCAGAAAGCAGGTAGAACAAGTTTTGTGGTGCCTTTCAGCTGCCTACCGGGGTAGTGTAAAAACTACCAACAGAACTCGTTTCTGGCACCTTCCTCGGTGGAGTTGTGCATGGGGTGTGTTTGGAACATTTTGTCAGCAGCCGAGTCGAAAATTCAGCGATTCCCCATCTCAGCCCAGAAAGCAGGTAGAACAACTTTTGTGGTGCCTTTCAGCTGCCTACCGGGGTAGTGTAAAAACTACCAACAGAACTCGTTTCTGGCACCTTTGCCGGTGGAGTTGTGCATGGGGTGTGTTTGGAACATTTTGTCACCAGCCGAGTCCAAAATTCAGCGATTCCCCATCTCAGCCCAGAAAGCAGGTAGAACAAGTTTTGTGGTGCCTTTCAGCTGCCTACCGGGGTAGTGTAAAAACTACCAACAGAACTCGTTTCTGGCACCTTCCCCGGTGGAGTTGTGCATGGGGTGTGTTTGGAACATTTTGTCACCAGCCGAGTCCAAAATTCAGCGATTCCCCATCTCAGCCCAGAAAGCAGGTAGAACAAGTTTTGTGGTGCCTTTCTCTTGCCTACCGGGGTAGTGTAAAAACTACCAACAGAACTCGTTTCTGGCACCTTCCCCGGTGGAGTTGTGCATGGGGTGTGTTTGGAACATTTTGTCACCAGCCGAGTCCAAAATTCAGCGATTCCCCATCTCAGCCCAGAAAGCAGGTAGAACAACTTTTGTGGTGCCTTTCAGCTGCCTACCGGGGTAGTGTAAAAACTACCAACAGAACTCGTTTCTGGCACCTTCCCCGGTGGAGTTGTGCATGGGGTGTGTTTGGAACATTTTGTCACCAGCCGAGTCCAAAAGTCAGCGATTCCCCATCTCAGCCCAGAAAGCAGGTAGAACAAGTTTTGTGGTGCCTTTCAGCTGCCTACCGGGGTAGTGTAAAAACTACCAACAGAACTCATTTCTGGCACCTTCCCCGGTGGAGTTGTGCATGGGGTGTGTTTGGAACATTTTGTCACCAGCCGAGTCCAAAATTCAGCGATTCCCCATCTCAGCCCAGAAAGCAGGTAGAACAAGTTTTGTGGTGCCTTTCAGCTGCCTACCGGGGTAGTGTAAAAACTACCAACAGAACTCGTTTCTGGCACCTTTGCCGGTGGAGTTGTGCATGGGGTGTGTTTGGAACATTTTGTCACCAGCCGAGTCCAAAATTCAGCGATTCCCCATCTCAGCCCAGAAAGCAGGTAGAACAAGTTTTGTGGTGCCTTTCAGCTGCCTACCGGGGTAGTGTAAAAACTACCAACAGAACTCGTTTCTGGCACCTTTGCCGGTGGAGTTGTGCATGGGGTGTGTTTGGAACATTTTGTCACCAGCCGAGTCCAAAATTCAGCGATTCCCCATCTCAGCCCAGAAAGCAGGTACAACAAGTTTTGTGGTGCCTTTCTCTTGCCTACCGGGGTAGTGTAAAAACTACCAACAGAACTCGTTTCTGGCACGTTCCCCGGTGGAGTTGTGCATGGGGTGTGTTTGGAACATTTTGTCACCAGCCGAGTCCAAAATTCAGCGATTCCCCATCTCAGCCCAGAAAGCAGGTAGAACAAGTTTTGTGGTGCCTTTCAGCTGCCTACCGGGGTAGTGTAAAAACTACCAACAGAACTCGTTTCTGGCACCTTCCCCGGTGGAGTTGTGCATGGGGTGTGTTTGGAACATTTTGTCACCAGCCGAGTCCAAAATTCAGCGATTCCCCATCTCAGCCCAGAAAGCAGGTAGAACAAGTTTTGTGGTGCCTTTCAGCTGCCTACCGGGGTAGTGTAAAAACTACCAAGAGAACTCGTTTCTGGCACCTTCCCCGGTGGAGTTGTGCATGGGGTGTGTTTGGAACATTTTGTCACCGGCCGAGTCCAAAATTCAGCGATTCCCCATCTCAGCCCAGAAAGCAGGTAGAACAAGTTTTGTGGTGCCTTTCAGCTGCCTACCGGGGTAGTGTAAAAACTACCAACAGAACTCGTTTCTGGCACCTTCCCCGGTGGAGTTGTGCATGGGGTGTGTTTGGAACATTTTGTCACCAGCCGAGTCCAAAAGTCAGCGATTCCCCATCTCAGCCCAGAAAGCAGGTAGAACAAGTTTTGTGGTGCCTTTCAGCTGCCTACCGGGGTAGTGTAAAAACTACCAACAGAACTCCTTTCTGGCACCTTCCCCGGTGGAGTTGTGCATGGGGTGTGTTTGGAACATTTTGTCACCAGCCGAGTCCAAAATTCAGCTATTCCCCATCTCAGCCCAGAAAGCAGGTAGAACAAGTTTTGTGGTGCCTTTCAGCTGCCTACCGGGGTAGTGTAAAAACTACCAACAGAACTCGTTTCTGGCACCTTCCCCGGTGGAGTTGTGCATGGGGTGTGTTTGGAACATTTTGTCACCAGCCGAGTCCAAAAGTCAGCGATTCCCCATCTCAGCCCAGAAAGCAGGTAGAACAAGTTTTGTGGTGCCTTTCAGCTGCCTACCGGGGTAGTGTAAAAACTACCAACAGAACTCGTTTCTGGCACCTTTGCCGGTGGAGTTGTGCATGGGGTGTGTTTGGAACATTTTGTCACCAGCCGAGTCCAAAATTCAGCGATTCCCCATCTCAGCCCAGAAAGCAGGTAGAACAAGTTTTGTGGTGCCTTTCAGCTGCCTACCGGGGTAGTGTAAAAACTACCAAGAGAACTCGTTTCTGGCACCTTCCCCGGTGGAGTTGTGCATGGGGTGTGTTTGGAACATTTTGTCAGCAGCCGAGTCGAAAATTCAGCGATTCCCCATCTCAGCCCAGAAAGCAGGTAGAACAAGTTTTGTGGTGCCTTTCAGCTGCCTACCGGGGTAGTGTAAAAAACTACCAACAGAACTCGTTTCTGGCACCTTCCCCGGTGGAGGTGTGCATGGGGTGTGTTTGGAACATTTTGTCACCAGCCGAGTCCAAAATTCAGCGATTCCCCATCTCAGCCCAGAAAGCAGGTAGAACAACTTTTGTGGTGCCTTTCAGCTGCCTACCGGGGTAGTGTAAAAACTACCAAGAGAACTCGTTTCTGGCACCTTCCCCGGTGGAGTTGTGCATGGGGTGTGTTTGGAACATTTTGTCACCAGCCGAGTCCAAAATTCAGCGATTCCCCATCTCAGCCCAGAAAGCAGGTAGAACAAGTTTTGTGGTGCCTTTCAGCTGCCTACCGGGGTAGTGTAAAAACTACCAACGGAACTCGTTTCTGGCACCTTCCCCGGTGGAGTTGTGCATGGGGTGTGTTTGGAACATTTTGTCACCAGCCGAGTCCAAAATTCAGCGATTCCCCATCTCAGCCCAGAAAGCAGGTAGAACAACTTTTGTGGTGCCTTTCAGCTGCCTACCGGGGTAGTGTAAAAACTACCAACAGAACTCGTTTTCTGGCACCTTCCCCGGTGGAGTTGTGCATGGGGTGTGTTTGGAACATTTTGTCACCAGCCGAGTCCCAAAATTCAGCGATTCCCCATCTCAGCCCAGAAAGCAGGTAGAACAAGTTTTGTGGTGCCTTTCAGCTGCCTACCGGGGTAGTGTAAAAACTACCAACGGAACTCGTTTCTGGCACCTTCCCCGGTGGAGTTGTGCATGGGGTGTGTTTGGAACATTTTGTCACCAGCCGAGTCCAAAATTCAGCCGTTCCCCATCTCAGCCCAGAAAGCAGGTAGAACAAGTTTTGTGGTGCCTTTCAGCTGCCTACCGGGGTAGTGTAAAAACTACCAAGAGAACTCGTTTCTGGCACCTTCCCCGGTGGAGTTGTGCATGGGGTGTGTTTGGAACATTTTGTCACCAGCCGAGTCCAAAATTCAGCGATTCCCCATCTCAGCCCAGAAAGCAGGTAGAACAAGTTTTGTGGTGCCTTTCAGCTGCCTACCGGGGTAGTGTAAAAACTACCAACGGAACTCGTTTCTGGCACCTTCCCCGGTGGAGTTGTGCATGGGGTGTGTTTGGAACATTTTGTCACCAGCCGAGTCCAAAATTCAGCGATTCCCCATCTCAGCCCAGAAAGCAGGTAGAACAAGTTTTGTGGTGCCTTTCAGCTGCCTACCGGGGTAGTGTAAAAACTACCAAGAGAACTCGTTTCTGGCACCTCCTCCGGTGGAGTTGTGCATGGGGTGTGTTTGGAACATTTTGTCACCAGCCGAGTCCAAAATTCAGCGATTCCCCATCTCAGCCCAGAAAGCAGGTAGAACAAGTTTTGTGGTGCCTTTCAGCTGCCTACCGGGGTAGTGTAAAAACTACCAACGGAACTCGTTTCTGGCACCTTCCCCGGTGGAGTTGTGCATGGGGTGTGTTTGGAACATTTTGTCACCAGCCGAGTCCAAAATTCAGCCGTTCCCCATCTCAGCCCAGAAAGCAGGTACAACAAGTTTTGTGGTGCCTTTCAGCTGCCTACCGGGGTAGTGTAAAAACTACCAAGAGAACTCGTTTCTGGCACCTTCCCCGGTGGAGTTGTGCATGGGGTGTGTTTGGAACATTTTGTCACCAGCCGAGTCCAAAATTCAGCGATTCCCCATCTCAGCCCAGAAAGCAGGTAGAACAAGTTTTGTGGTGCCTTTCAGCTGCCTACCGGGGTAGTGTAAAAACTACCAACGGAACTCGTTTCTGGCACCTTCCCCGGTGGAGTTGTGCATGGGGTGTGTTTGGAACATTTTGTCACCAGCCGAGTCCAAAATTCAGCGATTCCCCATCTCAGCCCAGAAAGCAGGTAGAACAACTTTTGTGGTGCCTTTCAGCTGCCTACCGGGGTAGTGTAAAAACTACCAACAGAACTCGTTTCTGGCACCTTCCCCGGTGGAGTTGTGCATGGGGTGTGTTTGGAACATTTTGTCACCAGCCGAGTCCAAAAGTCAGCGATTCCCCATCTCAGCCCAGAAAGCAGGTAGAACAAGTTTTGTGGTGCCTTTCAGCTGCCTACCGGGGTAGTGTAAAAACTACCAACAGAACTCATTTCTGGCACCTTCCCCGGTGGAGTTGTGCATGGGGTGTGTTTGGAACATTTTGTCACCAGCCGAGTCCAAAATTCAGCGATTCCCCATCTCAGCCCAGAAAGCAGGTAGAACAAGTTTTGTGGTGCCTTTCAGCTGCCTACCGGGGTAGTGTAAAAACTACCAACAGAACTCGTTTCTGGCACCTTCCCCGGTGGAGTTGTGCATGGGGTGTGTTTGGAACATTTTGTCAGCAGCCGAGTCGAATATTCAGCGATTCCCCATCTCAGCCCAGAAAGCAGGTAGAACAAGTTTTGTGGTGCCTTTCAGCTGCCTACCGGGGTAGTGTAAAAACTACCAACAGAACTCGTTTCTGGCACCTTCCCCGGTGGAGGTGTGCATGGGGTGTGTTTGGAACATTTTGTCACCAGCCGAGTCCAAAATTCAGCGATTCCCCATCTCAGCCCAGAAAGCAGGTAGAACAACTTTTGTGGTGCCTTTCAGCTGCCTACCGGGGTAGTGTAAAAACTACCAAGAGAACTCGTTTCTGGCACCTTCCCCGGTGGAGTTGTGCATGGGGTGTGTTTGGAACATTTTGTCACCAGCCGAGTCCAAAATTCAGCGATTCCCCATCTCAGCCCAGAAAGCAGGTAGAACAAGTTTTGTGGTGCCTTTCAGCTGCCTACCGGGGTAGTGTAAAAACTACCAACGGAACTCGTTTCTGGCACCTTCCCCGGTGGAGTTGTGCATGGGGTGTGTTTGGAACATTTTGTTACCAGCCGAGTCCAAAATTCAGCGATTCCCCATCTCAGCCCAGAAAGCAGGTAGAACAACTTTTGTGGTGCCTTTCAGCTGCCTACCGGGGTAGTGTAAAAACTACCAACAGAACTCGTTTCTGGCACCTTCCCCGGTGGAGTTGTGCATGGGGTGTGTTTGGAACATTTTGTCACCAGCCGAGTCCAAAATTCAGCGATTCCCCATCTCAGCCCAGAAAGCAGGTAGAACAAGTTTTGTGGTGCCTTTCAGCTGCCTACCGGGGTAGTGTAAAAACTACCAACGGAACTCGTTTCTGGCACCTTCCCCGGTGGAGTTGTGCATGGGGTGTGTTTGGAACATTTTGTCACCAGCCGAGTCCAAAAGTCAGCGATTCCCCATCTCAGCCCAGAAAGCAGGTAGAACAAGTTTTGTGGTGCCTTTCAGCTGCCTACCGGGGTAGTGTAAAAACTACCAACAGAACTCATTTCTGGCACCTTCCCCGGTGGAGTTGTGCATGGGGTGTGTTTGGAACATTTTGTCACCAGCCGAGTCCAAAATTCAGCGATTCCCCATCTCAGCCCAGAAAGCAGGTAGAACAAGTTTTGTGGTGCCTTTCAGCTGCCTACTGGGGTAGTGTAAAAACTACCAACAGAACTCGTTTCTGGCACCTTCCCCGGTGGAGTTGTGCATGGGGTGTGTTTGGAACATTTTGTCAGCAGCCGAGTCCAAAATTCAGCGATTCCCCATCTCAGCCCAGAAAGCAGGTAGAACAAGTTTTGTGGTGCCTTTCAGCTGCCTACCGGGGTAGTGTAAAAACTACCAACAGAACTCGTTTCTGGCACCTTCCCCGGTGGAGGTGTGCATGGGGTGTGTTTGGAACATTTTGTCACCAGCCGAGTCCAAAATTCAGCGATTCCCCATCTCAGCCCAGAAAGCAGGTAGAACAACTTTTGTGGTGCCTTTCAGCTGCCTACCGGGGTAGTGTAAAAACTACCAAGAGAACTCGTTTCTGGCACCTTCCCCGGTGGAGTTGTGCATGGGGTGTGTTTGGAACATTTTGTCACCAGCCGAGTCCAAAATTCAGCGATTCCCCATCTCAGCCCAGAAAGCAGGTAGAACAAGTTTTGTGGTGCCTTTCAGCTGCCTACCGGGGTAGTGTAAAAACTACCAACGGAACTCGTTTCTGGCACCTTCCCCGGTGGAGTTGTGCATGGGGTGTGTTTGGAACATTTTGTCACCAGCCGAGTCCAAAATTCAGCGATTCCCCATCTCAGCCCAGAAAGCAGGTAGAACAACTTTTGTGGTGCCTTTCAGCTGCCTACCGGGGTAGTGTAAAAACTACCAAGAGAACTCGTTTCTGGCATCTTCCCAGGTGGAGTTGTGCATGGGGTGTGTTTGGAACATTTTGTCACCAGCCGAGTCCAAAATTCAGCGATTCCCCATCTCAGCCCAGAAAGCAGGTAGAACAAGTTTTGTGGTGCCTTTCAGCTGCCTACCGGGGTAGTGTAAAAACTACCAACGGAACTCGTTTCTGGCACCTTCCCCGGTGGAGTTGTGCATGGGGTGTGTTTGGAACATTTTGTCACCAGCCGAGTCCAAAATTCAGCCGTTCCCCATCTCAGCCCAGAAAGCAGGTAGAACAAGTTTTGTGGTGCCTTTCAGCTGCCTACCGGGGTAGTGTAAAAACTACCAAGAGAACTCGTTTCTGGCACCTTCCCCGGTGGAGTTGTGCATGGGGTGTGTTTGGAACATTTTGTCACCAGCCGAGTCCAAAATTCAGCGATTCCCCATCTCAGCCCAGAAAGCAGGTAGAACAAGTTTTGTGGTGCCTTTCAGCTGCCTACCGGGGTAGTGTAAAAACTACCAACGGAACTCGTTTCTGGCACCTTCCCCGGTGGAGTTGTGCATGGGGTGTGTTTGGAACATTTTGTCACCAGCCGAGTCCAAAATTCAGCGATTCCCCATCTCAGCCCAGAAAGCAGGTAGAACAACTTTTGTGGTGCCTTTCAGCTGCCTACCGGGGTAGTGTAAAAACTACCAAGAGAACTCGTTTCTGGCACCTTCCCCGGTGGAGTTGTGCATGGGGTGTGTTTGGAACATTTTGTCACCAGCCGAGTCCAAAATTCAGCGATTCCCCATCTCAGCCCAGAAAGCAGGTAGAACAAGTTTTGTGGTGCCTTTCAGCTGCCTACCGGGGTAGTGTAAAAACTACCAACAGAACTCGTTTCTGGCACCTTCCCCGGTGGAGTTGTGCATGGGGTGTGTTTGGAACATTTTGTCACCAGCCGAGTCCAAAATTCAGCCGTTCCCCATCTCAGCCCAGAAAGCAGGTAGAACAAGTTTTGTGGTGCCTTTCAGCTGCCTACCGGGGTAGTGTAAAAACTACCAACGGAACTCGTTTCTGGCACCTTCCCCGGTGGAGTTGTGCATGGGGTGTGTTTGGAACATTTTGTCACCAGCCGAGTCCAAAATTCAGCGATTCCCCATCTCAGCCCAGAAAGCAGGTAGAACAACTTTTGTGGTGCCTTTCAGCTGCCTACCGGGGTAGTGTAAAAACTACCAAGAGAACTCGTTTCTGGCACCTTCCCCGGTGGAGTTGTGCATGGGGTGTGTTTGGAACATTTTGTCACCAGCCGAGTCCAAAATTCAGCGATTCCCCATCTCAGCCCAGAAAGCAGGTAGAACAAGTTTTGTGGTGCCTTTCAGCTGCCTACCGGGGTAGTGTAAAAACTACCAACGGAACTCGTTTCTGGCACCTTCCCCGGTGGAGTTGTGCATGGGGTGTGTTTGGAACATTTTGTCACCAGCCGAGTCCAAAATTCAGCCGTTCCCCATCTCAGCCCAGAAAGCAGGTAGAACAAGTTTTGTGGTGCCTTTCAGCTGCCTACCGGGGTAGTGTAAAAACTACCAACGGAACTCGTTTCTGGCACCTTCCCCGGTGGAGTTGTGCATGGGGTGTGTTTGGAACATTTTGTCACCAGCCGAGTCCAAAATTCAGCGATTCCCCATCTCAGCCCAGAAAGCAGGTAGAACAAGTTTTGTGGTGCCTTTCAGCTGCCTACCGGGGTAGTGTAAAAACTACCAACAGAACTCGTTTCTGGCACCTTCCCCGGTGGAGTTGTGCATGGGGTGTGTTTGGAACATTTTGTCACCAGCCGAGTCCAAAATTCAGCGATTCCCCATCTCAGCCCAGAAAGCAGGTAGAACAACTTTTGTGGTGCCTTTCAGCTGCCTACCGGGGTAGTGTAAAAACTACCAAGAGAACTCGTTTCTGGCATCTTCCCAGGTGGAGTTGTGCATGGGGTGTGTTTGGAACATTTTGTCACCAGCCGAGTCCAAAATTCAGCGATTCCCCATCTCAGCCCAGAAAGCAGGTAGAACAAGTTTTGTGGTGCCTTTCAGCTGCCTACCGGGGTAGTGTAAAAACTACCAACGGAACTCGTTTCTGGCACCTTCCCCGGTGGAGTTGTGCATGGGGTGTGTTTGGAACATTTTGTCACCAGCCGAGTCCAAAATTCAGCCGTTCCCCATCTCAGCCCAGAAAGCAGGTAGAACAAGTTTTGTGGTGCCTTTCAGCTGCCTACCGGGGTAGTGTAAAAACTACCAAGAGAACTCGTTTCTGGCACCTTCCCCGGTGGAGTTGTGCATGGGGTGTGTTTGGAACATTTTGTCACCAGCCGAGTCCAAAATTCAGCGATTCCCCATCTCAGCCCAGAAAGCAGGTAGAACAAGTTTTGTGGTGCCTTTCAGCTGCCTACCGGGGTAGTGTAAAAACTACCAACGGAACTCGTTTCTGGCACCTTCCCCGGTGGAGTTGTGCATGGGGTGTGTTTGGAACATTTTGTCACCAGCCGAGTCCAAAATTCAGCGATTCCCCATCTCAGCCCAGAAAGCAGGTAGAACAACTTTTGTGGTGCCTTTCAGCTGCCTACCGGGGTAGTGTAAAAACTACCAAGAGAACTCGTTTCTGGCACCTTCCCCGGTGGAGTTGTGCATGGGGTGTGTTTGGAACATTTTGTCACCAGCCGAGTCCAAAATTCAGCGATTCCCCATCTCAGCCCAGAAAGCAGGTAGAACAAGTTTTGTGGTGCCTTTCAGCTGCCTACCGGGGTAGTGTAAAAACTACCAACGGAACTCGTTTCTGGCACCTTCCCCGGTGGAGTTGTGCATGGGGTGTGTTTGGAACATTTTGTCACCAGCCGAGTCCAAAATTCAGCCGTTCCCCATCTCAGCCCAGAAAGCAGGTAGAACAAGTTTTGTGGTGCCTTTCAGCTGCCTACCGGGGTAGTGTAAAAACTACCAACGGAACTCGTTTCTGGCACCTTCCCCGGTGGAGTTGTGCATGGGGTGTGTTTGGAACATTTTGTCACCAGCCGAGTCCAAAATTCAGCGATTCCCCATCTCAGCCCAGAAAGCAGGTAGAACAACTTTTGTGGTGCCTTTCAGCTGCCTACCGGGGTAGTGTAAAAACTACCAAGAGAACTCGTTTCTGGCACCTTCCCCGGTGGAGTTGTGCATGGGGTGTGTTTGGAACATTTTGTCACCAGCCGAGTCCAAAATTCAGCGATTCCCCATCTCAGCCCAGAAAGCAGGTAGAACAAGTTTTGTGGTGCCTTTCAGCTGCCTACCGGGGTAGTGTAAAAACTACCAACGGAACTCGTTTCTGGCACCTTCCCCGGTGGAGTTGTGCATGGGGTGTGTTTGGAACATTTTGTCACCAGCCGAGTCCAAAATTCAGCCGTTCCCCATCTCAGCCCAGAAAGCAGGTAGAACAAGTTTTGTGGTGCCTTTCAGCTGCCTACCGGGGTAGTGTAAAAACTACCAACAGAACTCGTTTCTGGCACCTTCCCCGGTGGAGTTGTGCATGGGGTGTGTTTGGAACATTTTGTCACCAGCCGAGTCCAAAATTCAGCGATTCCCCATCTCAGCCCAGAAAGCAGGTAGAACAAGTTTTGTGGTGCCTTTCAGCTGCCTACCGGGGTAGTGTAAAAACTACCAAGAGAACTCGTTTCTGGCACCTTCCCCGGTGGAGTTGTGCATGGGGTGTGTTTGGAACATTTTGTCACCGGCCGAGTCCAAAATTCAGCGATTCCCCATCTCAGCCCAGAAAGCAGGTAGAACAAGTTTTGTGGTGCCTTTCAGCTGCCTACCGGGGTAGTGTAAAAACTACCAACAGAACTCGTTTCTGGCACCTTCCCCGGTGGAGTTGTGCATGGGGTGTGTTTGGAACATTTTGTCACCAGCCGAGTCCAAAATTCAGCGATTCCCCATCTCAGCCCAGAAAGCAGGTAGAACAACTTTTGTGGTGCCTTTCAGCTGCCTACCGGGGTAGTGTAAAAACTACCAAGAGAACTCGATTCTGGCACCTTCCCCGGTGGAGTTGTGCATGGGGTGTGTTTGGAACATTTTGTCACCAGCCGAGTCCAAAAGTCAGCGATTCCCCATCTCAGCCCAGAAAGCAGGTAGAACAAGTTTTGTGGTGCCTTTCAGCTGCCTACCGGGGTAGTGTAAAAACTACCAACGGAACTCGTTTCTGGCACCTTCCCCGGTGGAGGTGTGCATGGGGTGTGTTTGGAACATTTTGTCACCAGCCGAGTCCAAAATTCAGCGATTCCCCCATCTCAGCCCAGAAAGCAGGTAGAACAACTTTTGTGGTGCCTTTCAGCTGCCTACCGGGGTAGTGTAAAAACTACCAAGAGAACTCGTTTCTGGCACCTTCCCCGGTGGAGTTGTGCATGGGGTGTGTTTGGAACATTTTGTCACCAGCCGAGTCCAAAATTCAGCGATTCCCCATCTCAGCCCAGAAAGCAGGTAGAACAAGTTTTGTGGTGCCTTTCAGCTGCCTACCGGGGTAGTGTAAAAACTACCAACGGAACTCGTTTCTGGCACCTTTGCCGGTGGAGTTGTGCATGGGGTGTGTTTGGAACATTTTGTCACCAGCCGAGTCCAAAATTCAGCCGTTCCCCATCTCAGCCCAGAAAGCAGGTAGAACAAGTTTTGTGGTGCCTTTCAGCTGCCTACCGGGGTAGTGTAAAAACTACCAACGGAACTCGTTTCTGGCACCTTCCCCGGTGGAGTTGTGCATGGGGTGTGTTTGGAACATTTTGTCACCAGCCGAGTCCAAAATTCAGCGATTCCCCATCTCAGCCCAGAAAGCAGGTAGAAAAACTTTTGTGGTGCCTTTCAGCTGCCTACCGGGGTAGTGTAAAAACTACCAACAGCACTCGTTTCTGGCACCTTCCCCGGTGGAGTTGTGCATGGTGTGTTTTTGGAACATTTTGTCACCAGCCGAGTCCAAAATTCAGCCGTTCCCCATCTCAGCCCAGAAAGCAGGTAGAACAAGTTTTGTTGGTGCCTTTCTCTTGCCTACCGGGGTAGTGTAAAAACTACCAACAGAACTCGTTTCTGGCACCTTCCCCGGTGGAGGTGTGCATGGGGTGTGTTTGGAACATTTTGTCACCAGCCGAGTCCAAAATTCAGCGATTCCCCATCTCAGCCCAGAAAGCAGGTAGAACAACTTTTGTGGTGCCTTTCAGCTGCCTACCGGGGTAGTGTAAAAACTACTAAGAGAACTCGTTTCTGGCACCTTCCCCGGTGGAGTTGTGCATGGGGTGTGTTTGGAACATTTTGTCACCAGCCGAGTCCAAAATTCAGCGATTCCCCATCTCAGCCCAGAAAGCAGGTAGAACAAGTTTTGTGGTGCCTTTCAGCTGCCTACCGGGGTAGTGTAAAAACTACCAACAGAACTCGTTTCTGGCACCTTCCCCGGTGGAGTTGTGCATGGGGTGTGTTTGGAACATTTTGTCAGCAGCCGAGTCCAAAATTCAGCGATTCCCCATCTCAGCCCAGAAAGCAGGTAGAACAAGTTTTGTGGTGCCTTTCAGCTGCCTACCGGGGTAGTGTAAAAACTACCAACAGAACTCGTTTCTGGCACCTTCCCCGGTGGAGTTGTGCATGGGGTGTGTTTGGAACATTTTGTCACCAGCCGAGTCCAAAATTCAGCGATTCCCCATCTCAGCCCAGAAAGCAGGTAGAACAAGTTTTGTGGTGCCTTTCTCTTGCCTACCGGGGTAGTGTAAAAACTACCAACAGAACTCGTTTCTGGCACCTTCCCCGGTGGAGTTGTGCATGGGGTGTGTTTGGAACATTTTGTCACCAGCCGAGTCCAAAATTCAGCGATTCCCCATCTCAGCCCAGAAAGCAGGTAGAACAAGTTTTGTGGTGCCTTTCAGCTGCCTACCGGGGTAGTGTAAAAACTACCAACAGAACTCGTTTCTGGCACCTTCCCCGGTGGAGTTGTGCATGGGGTGTGTTTGGAACATTTTGTCACCAGCCGAGTCCAAAATTCAGCGATTCCCCATCTCAGCCCAGAAAGCAGGTAGAACAAGTTTTGTGGTGCCTTTCAGCTGCCTACCGGGGTAGTGTAAAAACTACCAACAGAACTCGTTTCTGGCACCTTCCCCGGTGGAGTTGTGCATGGGGTGTGTTTGGAACATTTTGTCACCGGCCGAGTCCAAAATTCAGCGATTCCCCATCTCAGCCCAGAAAGCAGGTAGAACAAGTTTTGTGGTGCCTTTCAGCTGCCTACCGGGGTAGTGTAAAAACTACCAACAGAACTCGTTTCTGGCACCTTCCCCGGTGGAGTTGTGCATGGGGTGTGTTTGGAACATTTTGTCACCAGCCGAGTCCAAAAGTCAGCGATTTCCCCATCTCAGCCCAGAAAGCAGGTAGAACAAGTTTTGTGGTGCCTTTCAGCTGCCTACCGGGGTAGTGTAAAAACTACCAACAGAACTCATTTCTGGCACCTTCCCCGGTGGAGTTGTGCATGGGGTGTGTTTGGAACATTTTGTCACCAGCCGAGTCCAAAATTCAGCGATTCCCCATCTCAGCCCAGAAAGCAGGTAGAACAAGTTTTGTGGTGCCTTTCAGCTGCCTACCGGGGTAGTGTAAAAACTACCAACAGAACTCGTTTCTGGCACCTTCCCCGGTGGAGTTGTGCATGGGGTGTGTTTGGAACATTTTGTCACCAGCCGAGTCCAAAATTCAGCGATTCCCCATCTCAGCCCAGAAAGCAGGTAGAACAAGTTTTGTGGTGCCTTTCAGCTGCCTACCGGGGTAGTGTAAAAACTACCAACAGAACTCGTTTCTGGCACCTTCCCCGGTGGAGGTGTGCATGGGGTGTGTTTGGAACATTTTGTCAGCAGCCGAGTCCAAAATTCAGCGATTCCCCATCTCAGCCCAGAAAGCAGGTAGAACAACTTTTGTGGTGCCTTTCAGCTGCCTACCGGGGTAGTGTAAAAACTACCAAGAGAACTCGTTTCTGGCACCTTCCCCGGTGGAGTTGTGCATGGGGTGTGTTTGGAACATTTTGTCACCAGCCGAGTCCAAAATTCAGCCGTTCCCCATCTCAGCCCAGAAAGCAGGTAGAACAAGTTTTGTTGGTGCCTTTCTCTTGCCTACCGGGGTAGTGTAAAAACTACCAACAGAACTCGTTTCTGGCACCTTCCCCGGTGGAGTTGTGCATGGGGTGTGTTTGGAACATTTTGTCACCAGCCGAGTCCAAAATTCAGCGATTCCCCATCTCAGCCCAGAAAGCAGGTAGAACAACTTTTGTGGTGCCTTTCAGCTGCCTACCGGGGTAGTGTAAAAACTACTAAGAGAACTCGTTTCTGGCACCTTCCCCGGTGGAGTTGTGCATGGGGTGTGTTTGGAACATTTTGTCACCAGCCGAGTCCAAAATTCAGCGATTCCCCATCTCAGCCCAGAAAGCAGGTAGAACAAGTTTTGTGGTGCCTTTCAGCTGCCTACCGGGGTAGTGTAAAAACTACCAACAGAACTCGTTTCTGGCACCTTCCCCGGTGGAGTTGTGCATGGGGTGTGTTTGGAACATTTTGTCACCAGCCGAGTCCAAAATTCAGCGATTCCCCATCTCCGCCCAGAAAGCAGGTAGAACAAGTTTTGTGGTGCCTTTCAGCTGCCTACCGGGGTAGTGTAAAAACTACCAACAGAACTCGTTTCTGGCACCTTCCCCGGTGGAGTTGTGCATGGGGGTGTGTTTGGAACATTTTGTCACCAGCCGAGTCCAAAATTCAGCGATTCCCCATCTCAGCCCAGAAAGCAGGTAGAACAAGTTTTGTGGTGCCTTTCTCTTGCCTACCGGGGTAGTGTAAAAACTACCAACAGAACTCGTTTCTGGCACCTTCCCCCGGTGGAGTTGTGCATGGGGTGTGTTTGGAACATTTTGTCACCAGCCGAGTCCAAAATTCAGCGATTCCCCATCTCAGCCCAGAAAGCAGGTAGAACAAGTTTTGTGGTGCCTTTCAGCTGCCCTACCGGGGTAGTGTAAAAACTACCAACAGAACTCGTTTCTGGCACCTTCCTCGGTGGAGTTGTGCATGGGGTGTGTTTGGAACATTTTGTCACCAGCCGAGTCCAAAATTCAGCGATTCCCCATCTCAGCCCAGAAAGCAGGTAGAACAAGTTTTGTGGTGCCTTTCAGCTGCCTACCGGGGTAGTGTAAAAACTACCAACAGAACTCGTTTCTGGCACCTTCCCCGGTGGAGTTGTGCATGGGGTGTGTTTGGAACATTTTGTCACCGGCCGAGTCCAAAATTCAGCGATTCCCCATCTCAGCCCAGAAAGCAGGTAGAACAAGTTTTGTGGTGCCTTTCAGCTGCCTACCGGGGTAGTGTAAAAACTACCAACAGAACTCGTTTCTGGCACCTTCCCCGGTGGAGTTGTGCATGGGGTGTGTTTGGAACATTTTGTCACCAGCCGAGTCCAAAAGTCAGCGATTCCCCATCTCAGCCCAGAAAGCAGGTAGAACAAGTTTTGTGGTGCCTTTCAGCTGCCTACCGGGGTAGTGTAAAAACTACCAACAGAACTCATTTCTGGCACCTTCCCCGGTGGAGTTGTGCATGGGGTGTGTTTGGAACATTTTGTCACCAGCCGAGTCCAAAATTCAGCGATTCCCCATCTCAGCCCAGAAAGCAGGTAGAACAAGTTTTGTGGTGCCTTTCAGCTGCCTACCGGGGTAGTGTAAAAACTACCAACAGAACTCGTTTCTGGCACCTTCCCCGGTGGAGTTGTGCATGGGGTGTGTTTGGAACATTTTGTCAGCAGCCGAGTCGAAAATTCAGCGATTCCCCATCTCAGCCCAGAAAGCAGGTAGAACAAGTTTTGTGGTGCCTTTCAGCTGCCTACCGGGGTAGTGTAAAAACTACCAACAGAACTCGTTTTCTGGCACCTTCCCCGGTGGAGGTGTGCATGGGGTGTGTTTGGAACATTTTGTCAGCAGCCGAGTCCAAAATTCAGCGATTCCCCCATCTCAGCCCAGAAAGCAGGTAGAACAACTTTTGTGGTGCCTTTCAGCTGCCTACCGGGGTAGTGTAAAAACTACCAAGAGAACTCGTTTCTGGCACCTTCCCCGGTGGAGTTGTGCATGGGGTGTGTTTGGAACATTTTGTCACCAGCCGAGTCCAAAATTCAGCGATTCCCCATCTCAGCCCAGAAAGCAGGTAGAACAAGTTTTGTGGTGCCTTTCAGCTGCCTACCGGGGTAGTGTAAAAACTACCAACGGAACTCGTTTCTGGCACCTTCCCCGGTGGAGTTGTGCAATGGGGTGTGTTTGGAACATTTTGTCACCAGCCGAGTCCAAAATTCAGCCGTTCCCCATCTCAGCCCAGAAAGCAGGTAGAACAAGTTTTGTGGTGCCTTTCAGCTGCCTACCGGGGTAGTGTAAAAACTACCAACAGAACTCGTTTCTGGCACCTTCCCCGGTGGAGGTGTGCATGGGGTGTGTTTGGAACATTTTGTCACCAGCCGAGTCCAAAATTCAGCGATTCCCCATCTCAGCCCAGAAAGCAGGTAGAACAAGTTTTGTGGTGCCTTTCAGCTGCCTACCGGGGTAGTGTAAAAACTACCAACAGAACTCGTTTCTGGCACCTTCCCCGGTGGAGTTGTGCATGGGGTGTGTTTGGAACATTTTGTCACCAGCCGAGTCCAAAATTCAGCGATTCCCCATCTCAGCCCAGAAAGCAGGTAGAACAAGTTTTGTGGTGCCTTTCAGCTGCCTACCGGGGTAGTGTAAAAACTACCAAGAGAACTCGTTTCTGGCACCTTCCCCGGTGGGAGTTGTGCATGGGGTGTGTTTGGAACATTTTGTCACCAGCCGAGTCCAAAAGTCAGCGATTCCCCATCTCAGCCCAGAAAGCAGGTAGAACAAGTTTTGTGGTGCCTTTCAGCTGCCTACCGGGGTAGTGTAAAAACTACCAACAGAACTCGTTTCTGGCACCTTCCCCGGTGGAGTTGTGCATGGGGTGTGTTTGGAACATTTTGTCACCAGCCGAGTCCAAAAGTCAGCGATTCCCCATCTCAGCCCAGAAAGCAGGTAGAACAAGTTTTGTGGTGCCTTTCAGCTGCCTACCGGGGTAGTGTAAAAACTACCAACAGAACTCATTTCTGGCACCTTCCCCGGTGGAGTTGTGCATGGGGTGTGTTTGGAACATTTTGTCACCAGCCGAGTCCAAAATTCAGCGATTCCCCATCTCAGCCCAGAAAGCAGGTAGAACAAGTTTTGTGGTGCCTTTCAGCTGCCTACCGGGGTAGTGTAAAAACTACCAACAGAACTCGTTTCTGGCACCTTCCCCGGTGGAGTTGTGCATGGGGTGTGTTTGGAACATTTTGTCACCAGCCGAGTCCAAAATTCAGCGATTCCCCATCTCAGCCCAGAAAGCAGGTAGAACAAGTTTTGTGGTGCCTTTCAGCTGCCTACCGGGGTAGTGTAAAAACTACCAAAAGAACTCGTTTCTGGCACCTTCCTCGGTGGAGTTGTGCATGGGGTGTGTTTGGAACATTTTGTCACCAGCCGAGTCCAAAATTCAGCGATTCCCCATCTCAGCCCAGAAAGCAGGTAGAACAACTTTTGTGGTGCCTTTCAGCTGCCTACCGGGGTAGTGTAAAAACTACCAACAGAACTCGTTTCTGGCACCTTTGCCGGTGGAGTTGTGCATGGGGTGTGTTTGGAACATTTTGTCACCAGCCGAGTCCAAAATTCAGCGATTCCCCATCTCAGCCCAGAAAGCAGGTACAACAAGTTTTGTGGTGCCTTTCTCTTGCCTACCGGGGTAGTGTAAAAACTACCAAGAGAACTCGTTTCTGGCACCTTCCCCGGTGGAGTTGTGCATGGGGTGTGTTTGGAACATTTTGTCACCAGCCGAGTCCAAAATTCAGCTATTCCCCATCTCAGCCCAGAAAGCAGGTAGAACAACTTTTGTGGTGCCTTTCAGCTGCCTACCGGGGTAGTGTAAAAACTACCAACAGAACTCGTTTCTGGCACCTTCCCCGGTGGAGTTGTGCATGGGGTGTGTTTGGAACATTTTGTCACCAGCCGAGTCCAAAATTCAGCGATTCCCCATCTCAGCCCAGAAAGCAGGTAGAACAAGTTTTGTGGTGCCTTTCAGCTGCCTACCGGGGGTAGTGTAAAAACTACCAACAGAACTCGTTTCTGGCACCTTCCCCGGTGGAGTTGTGCATGGGGTGTGTTTGGAACATTTTGTCACCAGCCGAGTCCAAAATTCAGCGATGCCCCATCTCAGCCCAGAAAGCAGGTAGAACAAGTTTTGTGGTGCCTTTCAGCTGCCTACCGGGGTAGTGTAAAAACTACCAACAGAACTCGTTTCTGGCACCTTCCCCGGTGGAGTTGTGCATGGGGTGTGTTTGGAACATTTTGTCACCAGCCGAGTCCAAAAGTCAGCGATTCCCCATCTCAGCCCAGAAAGCAGGTAGAACAAGTTTTGTGGTGCCTTTCAGCTGCCTACCGGGGTAGTGTAAAAACTACCAACAGAACTCATTTCTGGCACCTTCCCCGGTGGAGTTGTGCATGGGGTGTGTTTGGAACATTTTGTCACCAGCCGAGTCCAAAATTCAGCTATTCCCCATCTCAGCCCAGAAAGCAGGTAGAACAAGTTTTGTGGTGCCTTTCAGCTGCCTACCGGGGTAGTGTAAAAACTACCAACAGAACTCGTTTCTGGCACCTTCCCCGGTGGAGTTGTGCATGGGGTGTGTTTGGAACATTTTGTCACCAGCCGAGTCCAAAATTCAGCGATTCCCCATCTCAGCCCAGAAAGCAGGTAGAACAAGTTTTGTGGTGCCTTTCAGCTGCCTACCGGGGTAGTGTAAAAACTACCAACGGAACTCGTTTCTGGCACCTTCCCCGGTGGAGTTGTGCATGGGGTGTGTTTGGAACATTTTGTCACCAGCCGAGTCCAAAATTCAGCGATTCCCCATCTCAGCCCAGAAAGCAGGTAGAACAAGTTTTGTGGTGCCTTTCAGCTGCCTACCGGGGTAGTGTAAAAACTACCAACGGAACTCGTTTCTGGCACCTTCCCCGGTGGAGTTGTGCATGGGGTGTGTTTGGAACATTTTGTCACCAGCCGAGTCCAAAATTCAGCGATTCCCCATCTCAGCCCAGAAAGCAGGTAGAACAAGTTTTGTGGTGCCTTTCAGCTGCCTACCGGGGTAGTGTAAAAACTACCAACGGAACTCGATTCTGGCACCTTCCCCGGTGGAGTTGTGCATGGGGTGTGTTTGGAACATTTTGTCACCAGCCGAGTCCAAAATTCAGCCGTTCCCCATCTCAGCCCAGAAAGCAGGTAGAACAAGTTTTGTTGGTGCCTTTCTCTTGCCTACCGGGGTAGTGTAAAAACTACCAACAGAACTCGTTTCTGGCACCTTTCCCGGTGGAGTTGTGCATGGGGTGTGTTTGGAACATTTTGTCACCAGCCGAGTCCAAAATTCAGCGATTCCCCATCTCAGCCCAGAAAGCAGGTAGAACAAGTTTTGTGGTGCCTTTCAGCTGCCTACCGGGGTAGTGTAAAAACTACCAACAGAACTCGTTTCTGGCACCTTCCCCGGTGGAGTTGTGCATGGGGTGTGTTTGGAACATTTTGTCACCAGCCGAGTCCAAAATTCAGCGATTCCCCATCTCAGCCCAGAAAGCAGGTAGAACAAGTTTTGTGGTGCCTTTCAGCTGCCTACCGGGGGTAGTGTAAAAACTACCAACAGAACTCGTTTCTGGCACCTTCCCCGGTGGAGTTGTGCATGGGGTGTGTTTGGAACATTTTGTCACCAGGCAAGTCCAAAATTCAGCTATTCCCCATCTAAGCCCAGAAAGCAGGTACAACAAGTTTTGTGGTGCCTTTCAGCTGCCTACCGGGGTAGTGTAAAAACTACCAACAGAACTCGTTTCTGGCACCTTCCCCGGTGGAGTTGTGCATGGGGTGTGTTTGGAACATTTTGTCACCAGCCGAGTCCAAAATTCAGCGATTCCCCATCTCAGCCCAGAAAGCAGGTAGAACAAGTTTTGTGGTGCCTTTCAGCTGCCTACCGGGGTAGTGTAAAAACTACCAACGGAACTCGTTTCTGGCACCTTCCCCGGTGGAGTTGTGCATGGGGTGTGTTTGGAACATTTTGTCACCAGCCGAGTCCAAAATTCAGCCGTTCCCCATCTCAGCCCAGAAAGCAGGTAGAACAAGTTTTGTGGTGCCTTTCAGCTGCCTACCGGGGGTAGTGTAAAAACTACCAACGGAACTCGTTTCTGGCACCTTCCCCGGTGGAGTTGTGCATGGGGTGTGTTTGGAACATTTTGTCACCAGCCGAGTCCAAAAGTCAGCGATTCCCCATCTCAGCCCAGAAAGCAGGTAGAACAAGTTTTGTGGTGCCTTTCAGCTGCCTACCGGGGTAGTGTAAAAACTACCAACGGAACTCGATTCTGGCACCTTCCCCGGTGGAGTTGTGCATGGGGTGTGTTTGGAACATTAGTCACCAGCCGAGTCCAAAATTCAGCCGTTCCCCATCTCAGCCCAGAAAGCAGGTAGAACAAGTTTTGTTGGTGCCTTTCTCTTGCCTACCGGGGTAGTGTAAAAACTACCAACAGAACTCGTTTCTGGCACCTTTCCCGGTGGAGTTGTGCATGGGGTGTGTTTGGAACATTTTGTCACCAGCCGAGTCCAAAAGTCAGCGATTCCCCATCTCAGCCCAGAAAGCAGGTAGAACAAGTTTTGTGGTGCCTTTCAGCTGCCTACCGGGGTAGTGTAAAAACTACCAACAGAACTCGTTTCTGGCACCTTCCCCGGTGGAGTTGTGCATGGGGTGTGTTTGGAACATTTTGTCACCAGCCGAGTCGAAAATTCAGCGATTCCCCATCTCAGCCCAGAAAGCAGGTAGAACAAGTTTTGTGGTGCCTTTCAGCTGCCTACCGGGGTAGTGTAAAAACTACCAACAGAACTCGTTTCTGGCACCTTCCCCGGTGGAGTTGTGCATGGGGTGTGTTTGGAACATTTTGTCACCAGGCAAGTCCAAAATTCAGCTATTCCCCATCTAAGCCCAGAAAGCAGGTACAACAAGTTTTGTGGTGCCTTTCAGCTGCCTACCGGGGTAGTGTAAAAACTACCAACAGAACTCGTTTCTGGCACCTTCCCCGGTGGAGTTGTGCATGGGGTGTGTTTGGAACATTTTGTCACCAGCCGAGTCCAAATTCAGCGATTCCCCATCTCAGCCCAGAAAGCAGGTAGAACAAGTTTTGTGGTGCCTTTCAGCTGCCTACCGGGGTAGTGTAAAAACTACCAACGGAACTCGATTCTGGCACCTTCCCCGGTGGAGTTGTGCATGGGGTGTGTTTGGAACATTTTGTCACCAGCCGAGTCCAAAATTCAGCGATTCCCCATCTCAGCCCAGAAAGCAGGTAGAACAAGTTTTGTGGTGCCTTTCAGCTGCCTACCGGGGTAGTGTAAAAACTACCAACAGAACTCGTTTCTGGCACCTTCCCCGGTGGAGTTGTGCATGGGGTGTGTTTGGAACATTTTGTCACCAGCCGAGTCCAAAATTCAGCGATTCCCCATCTCAGCCCAGAAAGCAGGTAGAACAACTTTTGTGGTGCCTTTCAGCTGCCTACCGGGGTAGTGTAAAAACTACCAAGAGAACTCATTTCTGGCACCTTCCCCGGTGGAGTTGTGCATGGGGTGTGTTTGGAACATTTTGTCACCAGCCGAGTCCAAAATTCAGCTATTCCCCATCTCAGCCCAGAAAGCAGGTAGAACAAGTTTTGTGGTGCCTTTCAGCTGCCTACCGGGGTAGTGTAAAAACTACCAACAGAACTCATTTCTGGCACCTTCCCCGGTGGAGTTGTGCATGGGGTGTGTTTGGAACATTTTGTCAGCAGCCGAGTCGAAAATTCAGCGATTCCCCATCTCAGCCCAGAAAGCAGGTAGAACAAGTTTTGTGGTGCCTTTCAGCTGCCTACCGGGGTAGTGTAAAAACTACCAACAGAACTCGTTTCTGGCACCTTCCCCGGTGGAGTTGTGCATGGGGTGTGTTTGGAACATTTTGTCACCAGCCGAGTCCAAAATTCAGCGATTCCCCATCTCAGCCCAGAAAGCAGGTAGAACAAGTTTTGTGGTGCCTTTCAGCTGCCTACCGGGGGTAGTGTAAAAACTACCAACGGAACTCGTTTCTGGCACCTTCCCCGGTGGAGTTGTGCATGGGGTGTGTTTGGAACATTTTGTCACCAGCCGAGTCCAAAATTCAGCCGTTCCCCATCTCAGCCCAGAAAGCAGGTAGAACAAGTTTTGTGGTGCCTTTCAGCTGCCTACCGGGGTAGTGTAAAAACTACCAAGAGAACTCGTTTCTGGCACCTTCCCCGGTGGAGTTGTGCATGGGGTGTGTTTGGAACATTTTGTCACCAGCCGAGTCCAAAATTCAGCGATTCCCCATCTCAGCCCAGAAAGCAGGTAGAACAAGTTTTGTGGTGCCTTTCAGCTGCCTACCGGGGTAGTGTAAAAACTACCAACGGAACTCGATTCTGGCACCTTCCCCGGTGGAGTTGTGCATGGGGTGTGTTTGGAACATTTTGTCACCAGCCGAGTCCAAAATTCAGCCGTTCCCCATCTCAGCCCAGAAAGCAGGTAGAACAAGTTTTGTTGGTGCCTTTCTCTTGCCTACCGGGGTAGTGTAAAAACTACCAACAGAACTCGTTTCTGGCACCTTCCCCGGTGGAGTTGTGCATGGGGTGTGTTTGGAACATTTTGTCACCAGCCGAGTCCAAAATTCAGCGATTCCCCATCTCAGCCCAGAAAGCAGGTAGAACAAGTTTTGTGGTGCCTTTCAGCTGCCTACCGGGGTAGTGTAAAAACTACCAACAGAACTCGTTTCTGGCACCTTCCCCGGTGGAGTTGTGCATGGGGTGTGTTTGGAACATTTTGTCACCAGCCGAGTCGAAAATTCAGCGATTCCCCATCTCAGCCCAGAAAGCAGGTAGAACAAGTTTTGTGGTGCCTTTCAGCTGCCTACCGGGGTAGTGTAAAAACTACCAACAGAACTCGTTTCTGGCACCTTCCCCGGTGGAGTTGTGCATGGGGTGTGTTTGGAACATTTTGTCAGCAGCCGAGTCCAAAATTCAGCGATTCCCCATCTCAGCCCAGAAAGCAGGTAGAACAAGTTTTGTGGTGCCTTTCAGCTGCCTACCGGGGTAGTGTAAAAACTACCAATGGAACTCGATTCTGGCACCTTCCCCGGTGGAGTTGTGCATGGGGTGTGTTTGGAACATTTTGTCACCAGCCGAGTCCAAAATTCAGCCGTTCCCCATCTCAGCCCAGAAAGCAGGTAGAACAAGTTTTGTGGTGCCTTTCAGCTGCCTACCGGGGTAGTGTAAAAACTACCAACAGAACTCGTTTCTGGCACCTTCCCCGGTGGAGTTGTGCATGGGGTGTGTTTGGAACATTTTGTCACCAGCCGAGTCCAAAATTCAGCGATTCCCCATCTCAGCCCAGAAAGCAGGTAGAACAAGTTTTGTGGTGCCTTTCAGCTGCCTACCGGGGTAGTGTAAAAACTACCAACGGAACTCGATTCTGGCACCTTCCCCGGTGGAGTTGTGCATGGGGTGTGTTTGGAACATTTTGTTACCAGCCGAGTCCAAAATTCAGCCGTTCCCCATCTCAGCCCAGAAAGCAGGTAGAACAAGTTTTGTTGGTGCCTTTCTCTTGCCTACCGGGGGTAGTGTAAAAACTACCAACAGAACTCGTTTCTGGCACCTTTCCCGGTGGAGTTGTGCATGGGGTGTGTTTGGAACATTTTGTCACCAGCCGAGTCCAAAATTCAGCGATTCCCCATCTCAGCCCAGAAAGCAGGTAGAACAAGTTTTGTGGTGCCTTTCAGCTGCCTACCGGGGTAGTGTAAAAACTACCAACAGAACTCGTTTCTGGCACCTTTGCCAGTGGAGGTGTGCATGGGGTGTGTTTGGAACATTTTGTCACCAGCCGAGTCCAAAATTCAGCGATTCCCCATCTCAGCCCAGAAAGCAGGTAGAACAAGTTTTGTGGTGCCTTTCAGCTGCCTACCGGGGTAGTGTAAAAACTACCAACAGAACTCGTTTCTGGCACCTTCCCCGGTGGAGTTGTGCATGGGGTGTGTTTGGAACATTTTGTCACCAGGCAAGTCCAAAATTCAGCTATTCCCCATCTAAGCCCAGAAAGCAGGTACAACAAGTTTTGTGGTGCCTTTCAGCTGCCTACCGGGGTAGTGTAAAAACTACCAACAGAACTCGTTTCTGGCACCTTCCCCGGTGGAGTTGTGCATGGGGTGTGTTTGGAACATTTTGTCACCAGCCGAGTCGAAAATTCAGCGATTCCCCATCTCAGCCCAGAAAGCAGGTAGAACAAGTTTTGTGGTGCCTTTCAGCTGCCTACCGGGGTAGTGTAAAAACTACCAACAGAACTCGTTTCTGGCACCTTCCCCGGTGGAGTTGTGCATGGGGTGTGTTTGGAACATTTTGTCACCAGCCGAGTCCAAAATTCAGCGATTCCCCATCTCAGCCCAGAAAGCAGGTAGAACAAGTTTTGTGGTGCCTTTCAGCTGCCTACCGGGGTAGTGTAAAAACTACCAACAGAACTCGTTTCTGGCACCTTTGCCAGTGGAGGTGTGCATGGGGTGTGTTTGGAACATTTTGTCACCAGCCGAGTCCAAAATTCAGCGATTCCCCATCTCAGCCCAGAAAGCAGGTAGAACAAGTTTTGTGGTGCCTTTCTCTTGCCTACCGGAGTAGTGTAAAAACTACCAACAGAACTCGTTTCTGGCACCTTCCCCGGTGGAGTTGTGCATGGGGTGTGTTTGGAACATTTTGTCAGCAGCCGAGTCCAAAATTCAGCCGTTCCCCATCTCAGCCCAGAAAGCAGGTAGAACAAGTTTTGTGGTGCCTTTCAGCTGCCTACCGGGGTAGTGTAAAAACTACCAACAGAACTCGTTTCTGGCACCTTCCCCGGTGGAGTTGTGCATGGGGTGTGTTTGGAACATTTTGTTACCAGCCGAGTCCAAAATTCAGCCGTTCCCCATCTCAGCCCAGAAAGCAGGTAGAACAAGTTTTGTGGTGCCTTTCAGCTGCCTACCGGGGTAGTGTAAAAACTACCAACAGAACTCGTTTCTGGCACCTTCCCCGGTGGAGTTGTGCATGGGGTGTGTTTGGAACATTTTGTCACCAGCCGAGTCCAAAATTCAGCGATTCCCCATCTCAGCCCAGAAAGCAGGTAGAACAAGTTTTGTGGTGCCTTTCAGCTGCCTACCGGGGTAGTGTAAAAACTACCAAGAGAACTCGTTTCTGGCACCTTCCCCGGTGGAGTTGTGCATGGGGTGTGTTTGGAACATTTTGTCAGCAGCCGAGTCCAAAATTCAGCTATTCCCCATCTCAGCCCAGAAAGCAGGTAGAACAAGTTTTGTGGTGCCTTTCAGCTGCCTACCGGGGTAGTGTAAAAACTACCAACAGAACTCGTTTCTGGCACCTTTGCCGGTGGAGTTGTGCATGGGGTGTGTTTGGAACATTTTGTCACCAGCCGAGTCCAAAATTCAGCTATTCCCCATCTCAGCCCAGAAAGCAGGTAGAACAAGTTTTGTGGTGCCTTTCAGCTGCCTACCGGGGTAGTGTAAAAACTACCAACAGAACTCGTTTCTGGCACCTTCCCCGGTGGAGTTGTGCATGGGCTGTGTTTGGAACATTTTGTCACCAGCCGAGTCCAAAATTCAGCGATTCCCCATCTCAGCCCAGAAAGCAGGTAGAACAAGTTTTGTGGTGCCTTTCAGCTGCCTACCGGGGTAGTGTAAAAACTACCAACAGAACTCGTTTCTGGCACCTTCCCCGGTGGAGTTGTGCATGGGGTGTGTTTGGAACATTTTGTCACCAGCCGAGTCCAAAATTCAGCGATTCCCCATCTCAGCCCAGAAAGCAGGTAGAACAAGTTTTGTGGTGCCTTTCAGCTGCCTACCGGGGTAGTGTAAAAACTACCAACAGAACTCGTTTCTGGCACCTTTGCCATTGGAGGTGTGCATGGGGTGTGTTTGGAACATTTTGTCACCAGCCGAGTCCAAAATTCAGCGATTCCCCATCTCAGCCCAGAAAGCAGGTAGAACAAGTTTTGTGGTGCCTTTCTCTTGCCTACCGGGGTAGTGTAAAAACTACCAACAGAACTCGTTTCTGGCACCTTCCCCGGTGGAGTTGTGCATGGGGTGTGTTTGGAACATTTTGTCACCAGCCGAGTCCAAAATTCAGCCGTTCCCCATCTCAGCCCAGAAAGCAGGTAGAACAAGTTTTGTGGTGCCTTTCTCTTGCCTACCGGGGTAGTGTAAAAACTACCAACAGAACTCGTTTCTGGCACCTTCCCCGGTGGAGTTGTGCATGGGGTGTGTTTGGAACATTTTGTTACCAGCCGAGTCCAAAATTCAGCCGTTCCCCATCTCAGCCCAGAAAGCAGGTAGAACAAGTTTTGTGGTGCCTTTCAGCTGCCTACCGGGGGTAGTGTAAAAACTACCAACAGAACTCGTTTCTGGCACCTTCCCCGGTGGAGGTGTGCATGGGGTGTGTTTGGAACATTTTGTCACCAGCCGAGTCCAAAATTCAGCGATTCCCCATCTCAGCCCAGAAAGCAGGTAGAACAAGTTTTGTGGTGCCTTTCTCTTGCCTACCGGGGTAGTGTAAAAACTACCAACAGAACTCGTTTCTGGCACCTTCCCCGGTGGAGTTGTGCATGGGGTGTGTTTGGAACATTTTGTCACCAGCCGAGTCCAAAATTCAGCGATTCCCCATCTCAGCCCAGAAAGCAGGTAGAACAAGTTTTGTGGTGCCTTTCAGCTGCCTACCGGGGTAGTGTAAAAACTACCAACAGAACTCGTTTCTGGCACCTTTGCCATTGGAGGTGTGCATGGGGTGTGTTTGGAACATTTTGTCACCAGCCGAGTCCAAAATTCAGCGATTCCCCATCTCAGCCCAGAAAGCAGGTAGAACAAGTTTTGTGGTGCCTTTCTCTTGCCTACCGGGGTAGTGTAAAAACTACCAACAGAACTCGTTTCTGGCACCTTCCCCGGTGGAGTTGTGCATGGGGTGTGTTTGGAACATTTTGTCACCAGCCGAGTCCAAAATTCAGCCGTTCCCCATCTCAGCCCAGAAAGCAGGTAGAACAAGTTTTGTGGTGCCTTTCTCTTGCCTACCGGGGTAGTGTAAAAACTACCAACAGAACTCGTTTCTGGCACCTTCCCCGGTGGAGTTGTGCATGGGGTGTGTTTGGAACATTTTGTCAGCAGCCGAGTCCAAAATTCAGCTGTTCCCCATCTCAGCCCAGAAAGCAGGTAGAAAAACTTTTGTGTTGCCTTTCAGCTGCCTACCGGGGTAGTGTAAAAACTACCAACAGAACTCGTTTCTGGCACCTTTGCCAGTGGAGGTGTGCATGGGGTGTGGTTGGAACATTTTGTCACCAGCCGAGTCCAAAATTCAGCCGTTCCTCATCTCAGCCCAGAAAGCAGATAGAACAAGTTTTGTGGTGCCTTTCTCTTGCCTACCGGGGTAGTGTAAAAACTACCAACAGAACTCGTTTCTGGCACCTTCCCCGGTGGAGTTGTGCATGGGGTGTGTTTGGAACATTTTGTCACCAGCCGAGTCCAAAATTCAGCGATTCCACATCTCAGCCCAGAAAGCAGGTAGAACAAGTTTTGTTGGTGCCTTTCTCTTGCCTACCGGGGTAGTGTAAAAACTACCAACGGAACTCGTTTCTGGCACCTTCCCCGGTGGAGTTGTGCATGGGGTGTGTTTGGAACATTTTGTCACCAGCCGAGTCGAAAATTCAGCGATTCCCCATCTCAGCCCAGAAAGCAGGTAGAACAAGTTTTGTGGTGCCTTTCAGCTGCCTACCGGGGTAGTGTAAAAACTACCAACAGAACTCGTTTCTGGCACCTTTGCCATTGGAGGTGTGCATGGGGTGTGTTTGGAACATTTTGTCACCAGCCGAGTCGAAAATTCAGCGATTCCCCATCTCAGCCCAGAAAGCAGGTAGAACAAGTTTTGTGGTGCCTTTCTCTTGCCTACCGGGGTAGTGTAAAAACTACCAACAGAACTCGTTTCTGGCGCCTTCCCCGGTGGAGTTGTGCATGGGGTGTGTTTGGAACATTTTGTCACCAGCCGAGTCCAAAATTCAGCCGTTCCCCATCTCAGCCCAGAAAGCAGGTAGAAAAACTTTTGTGGTGCCTTTCAGCTGCCTATCGGGGTAGTGTAAAAACTACCAACAGAACTCGTTTCTGGCACCTTCCCCGGTGGAGTTGTGCATGGGGTGTGTTTGGAACATTTTGTCACCAGCCGAGTCCAAAATTCAGCTATTCCCCATCTCAGCCCAGAAAGCAGGTAGAACAAGTTTTGTGGTGCCTTTCAGCTGCCTACCGGGGTAGTGTAAAAACTACCAACAGAACTCGTTTCTGGCACCTTCCCCGGTGGAGTTGTGCATGGGCTGTGTTTGGAACATTTTGTCACCAGCCGAGTCCAAAATTCAGCGATTCCCCATCTCAGCCCAGAAAGCAGGTAGAACAACTTTTGTGGTGCCTTTCTCTTGCCTACCGGGGTAGTGTAAAAACTACCAACAGAACTCGTTTCTGGCACCTTCCCCGGTGGAGTTGTGCATGGGGTGTGTTTGGAACATTTTGTCAGCAGCCGAGTCCAAAATTCAGCTGTTCCCCATCTCAGCCCAGAAAGCAGGTAGAAAAACTTTTGTGGTGCCTTTCAGCTGCCTACCGGGGTAGTGTAAAAACTACCAACAGAACTCGTTTCTGGCACCTTCCCCGGTGGAGTTGTGCATGGGGTGTGGTTGGAACATTTTGTCACCAGCCGAGTCCAAAATTCAGCCGTTCCTCATCTCAGCCCAGAAAGCAGATAGAACAAGTTTTGTGGTGCCTTTCTCTTGCCTACCGGGGTAGTGTAAAAACTACCAAGAGAACTCGTTTCTGGCACCTTCCCCGGTGGAGTTGTGCATGGGGTGTGTTTGGAACATTTTGTCACCAGCCGAGTCCAAAATTCAGCGATTCCCCATCTCAGCCCAGAAAGCAGGTAGAACAAGTTTTGTGGTGCCTTTCAGCTGCCTACCGGGGTAGTGTAAAAACTACCAACAGAACTCATTTCTGGCACCTTTGCCATTGGAGGTGTGCATGGGGTGTGTTTGGAACATTTTGTCACCAGCCGAGTCGAAAATTCAGCGATTCCCCATCTCAGCCCAGAAAGCAGGTAGAACAAGTTTTGTGGTGCCTTTCTCTTGCCTACCGGGGTAGTGTAAAAACTACCAACAGAACTCGTTTCTGGCGCCTTCCCCGGTGGAGTTGTGCATGGGGTGTGTTTGGAACATTTTGTCACCAGCCGAGTCCAAAATTCAGCGTTTCCCCATCTCAGCCCAGAAAGCAGGTAGAACAAGTTTTGTGGTGCCTTTCAGCTGCCTACCGGGGTAGTGTAAAAACTACCAACAGAACTCGTTTCTGGCACCTTCCCCGGTGGAGTTGTGCATGGGGTGTGTTTGGAACATTTTGTCACCAGCCGAGTCCAAAATTCAGCTATTCCCCATCTCAGCCCAGAAAGCAGGTAGAACAAGTTTTGTGGTGCCTTTCAGCTGCCTACCGGGGTAGTGTAAAAACTACCAAGAGAACTCGTTTCTGGCACCTTCCCCGGTGGAGTTGTGCATGGGGTGTGTTTGGAACATTTTGTCACCAGCCGAGTCCAAAATTCAGCTATTCCCCATCTCAGCCCAGAAAGCAGGTAGAACAAGTTTTGTGGTGCCTTTCAGCTGCCTACCGGGGTAGTGTAAAAACTACCAACAGAACTCGTTTCTGGCACCTTCCCCGGTGGAGTTGTGCATGGGGTGTGTTTGGAACATTTTGTCACCAGCCGAGTCCAAAATTCAGCGATTCCCTATCTCAGCCCAGAAAGCAGGTAGAACAAGTTTTGTGGTGCCTTTCTCTTGCCTACCGGGGTAGTGTAAAAACTACCAACAGAACTCGTTTCTGGCACCTTCCCCGGTGGAGTTGTGCATGGGGTGTGTTTGGAACATTTTGTTACCAGCCGAGTCCAAAATTCAGCCGTTCCCCATCTCAGCCCAGAAAGCAGGTAGAACAAGTTTTGTGGTGCCTTTCTCTTGCCTACCGGGGTAGTGTAAAAACTACCAACAGAACTCGTTTCTGGCACCTTCCCCGGTGGAGTTGTGCATGGGGTGTGTTTGGAACATTTTGTCACCAGCCGAGTCCAAAATTCAGCGATTCCCCATCTCAGCCCAGAAAGCAGGTAGAACAAGTTTTGTGGTGCCTTTCAGCTGCCTACCGGGGTAGTGTAAAAACTACCAACAGAACTCGTTTCTGGCACCTTCCCCGGTGGAGTTGTGCATGGGGTGTGTTTGGAACATTTTGTCACCAGCCGAGTCCAAAATTCAGCGATTCCACATCTCAGCCCAGAAAGCAGGTAGAACAAGTTTTGTTGGTGCCTTTCTCTTGCCTACCGGGGTAGTGTAAAAACTACCAACGGAACTCGTTTCTGGCACCTTCCCCGGTGGAGTTGTGCATGGGGTGTGTTTGGAACATTTTGTCACCAGCCGAGTCCAAAATTCAGCGATTCCCCATCTCAGCCCAGAAAGCAGGTAGAACAAGTTTTGTGGTGCCTTTCTCTTGCCTACCGGGGTAGTGTAAAAACTACCAACAGAACTCGTTTCTGGCACCTTCCCCGGTGGAGTTGTGCATGGGGTGTGTTTGGAACATTTTGTCACCAGCCGAGTCCAAAATTCAGCGATTCCCCATCTCAGCCCAGAACGCAGGTAGAACAAGTTTTGTGGTGCCTTTCAGCTGCCTACCGGGGTAGTGTAAAAACTACCAAGAGAACTCGTTTCTGGCACCTTCCCCGGTGGAGTTGTGCATGGGGTGTGTTTGGAACATTTTGTCACCTGCCGAGTCCAAAATTCAGCGATTCCCCATCTCAGCCCAGAAAGCAGGTAGAACAAGTTTTGTGGTGCCTTTCAGCTGCCTACCGGGGTAGTGTAAAAACTACCAACAGAACTCGTTTCTGGCACCTTCCCCGGTGGAGTTGTGCATGGGGTGTGTTTGGAACATTTTGTTACCAGCCGAGTCCAAAATTCAGCGATTCCCCATCTCAGCCCAGAAAGCAGGTAGAACAAGTTTTGTGGTGCCTTTCAGCTGCCTACCGGGGTAGTGTAAAAACTACCAACAGAACTCGTTTCTGGCACCTTCCCCGGTGGAGTTGTGCATGGGGTGTGTTTGGAACATTTTGTCACCAGCCGAGTCCAAAATTCAGCGATTCCACATCTCAGCCCAGAAAGCAGGTAGAACAAGTTTTGTTGGTGCCTTTCTCTTGCCTACCGGGGTAGTGTAAAAACTACCAACGGAACTCGTTTCTGGCACCTTCCCCGGTGGAGTTGTGCATGGGGTGTGTTTGGAACATTTTGTCACCAGCCGAGTCCAAAAGTCAGCGATTCCCCATCTCAGCCCAGAAAGCAGGTAGAACAAGTTTTGTGGTGCCTTTCAGCTGCCTACCGGGGTAGTGTAAAAACTACCAACAGAACTCGTTTCTGGCACCTTTGCCATTGGAGGTGTGCATGGGGTGTGTTTGGAACATTTTGTCACCAGCCGAGTCGAAAATTCAGCGATTCCCCATCTCAGCCCAGAAAGCAGGTAGAACAAGTTTTGTGGTGCCTTTCTCTTGCCTACCGGGGTAGTGTAAAAACTACCAACAGAACTCGTTTCTGGCGCCTTCCCCGGTGGAGTTGTGCATGGGGTGTGTTTGGAACATTTTGTCACCAGCCGAGTCCAAAATTCAGCCGTTCCCCATCTCAGCCCAGAAAGCAGGTAGAACAAGTTTTGTGGTGCCTTTCTCTTGCCTACCGGGGTAGTGTAAAAACTACCAACAGAACTCGTTTCTGGCACCTTCCCCGGTGGAGTTGTGCATGGGGTGTGTTTGGAACATTTTGTCACCAGCCGAGTCCAAAATTCAGCTATTCCCCATCTCAGCCCAGAAAGCAGGTAGAACAAGTTTTGTGGTGCCTTTCAGCTGCCTACCGGGGTAGTGTAAAAACTACCAACAGAACTCGTTTCTGGCACCTTCCCCGGTGGAGTTGTGCATGGGCTGTGTTTGGAACATTTTGTCACCAGCCGAGTCCAAAATTCAGCGATTCCCCATCTCAGCCCAGAAAGCAGGTAGAACAACTTTTGTGGTGCCTTTCTCTTGCCTACCGGGGTAGTGTAAAAACTACCAACAGAACTCGTTTCTGGCACCTTCCCCGGTGGAGTTGTGCATGGGGTGTGTTTGGAACATTTTGTCAGCAGCCGAGTCCAAAATTCAGCTGTTCCCCATCTCAGCCCAGAAAGCAGGTAGAAAAACTTTTGTGGTGCCTTTCAGCTGCCTACCGGGGTAGTGTAAAAACTACCAACAGAACTCGTTTCTGGCACCTTTGCCAGTGGAGGTGTGCATGGGGTGTGGTTGGAACATTTTGTCACCAGCCGAGTCCAAAATTCAGCGATTCCCCATCTCAGCCCAGAAAGCAGGTAGAACAAGTTTTGTGGTGCCTTTCTCTTGCCTACCGGGGTAGTGTAAAAACTACCAACAGAACTCGTTTCTGGCACCTTCCCCGGTGGAGTTGTGCATGGGGTGTGTTTGGAACATTTTGTCACCAGCCGAGTCCAAAATTCAGCGATTCCCCATCTCAGCCCAGAAAGCAGGTAGAACAAGTTTTGTGGTGCCTTTCAGCTGCCTACCGGGGTAGTGTAAAAACTACCAACAGAACTCGTTTCTGGCACCTTTGCCATTGGAGGTGTGCATGGGGTGTGTTTGGAACATTTTGTCACCAGCCGAGTCGAAAATTCAGCGATTCCCCATCTCAGCCCAGAAAGCAGGTAGAACAAGTTTTGTGGTGCCTTTCTCTTGCCTACCGGGGTAGTGTAAAAACTACCAACAGAACTCGTTTCTGGCGCCTTCCCCGGTGGAGTTGTGCATGGGGTGTGTTTGGAACATTTTGTCACCAGCCGAGTCCAAAATTCAGCGTTTCCCCATCTCAGCCCAGAAAGCAGGTAGAACAAGTTTTGTGGTGCCTTTCAGCTGCCTACCGGGGTAGTGTAAAAACTACCAACAGAACTCGTTTCTGGCACCTTCCCCGGTGGAGTTGTGCATGGGGTGTGTTTGGAACATTTTGTCACCAGCCGAGTCCAAAATTCAGCGATTCCCCATCTCAGCCCAGAAAGCAGGTAGAAAAACTTTTGTGGTGCCTTTCAGCTGCCTACCGGGGTAGTGTAAAAACTACCAACAGAACTCGTTTCTGGCACCTTCCCCGGTGGAGTTGTGCATGGGGTGTGTTTGGAACATTTTGTCACCAGCCGAGTCGAAAATTCAGCGATTCCCCATCTCAGCCCAGAAAGCAGGTAGAACAAGTTTTGTGGTGCCTTTCAGCTGCCTACCGGGGTAGTGTAAAAACTACCAACAGAACTCGTTTCTGGCACCTTCCCCGGTGGAGTTGTGCATGGGGTGTGTTTGGAACATTTTGTCACCAGCCGAGTCCAAAATTCAGCGATTCCCCATCTCAGCCCAGAAAGCAGGTAGAACAAGTTTTGTGGTGCCTTTCTCTTGCCTACCGGGGTAGTGTAAAAACTACCAACAGAACTCGTTTCTGGCACCTTCCCCGGTGGAGTTGTGCATGGGGTGTGTTTGGAACATTTTGTTACCAGCCGAGTCCAAAATTCAGCCGTTCCCCATCTCAGCCCAGAAAGCAGGTAGAACAAGTTTTGTGGTGCCTTTCTCTTGCCTACCGGGGTAGTGTAAAAACTACCAACAGAACTCGTTTCTGGCACCTTCCCCGGTGGAGTTGTGCATGGGGTGTGTTTGGAACATTTTGTCACCAGCCGAGTCCAAAATTCAGCGATTCCCCATCTCAGCCCAGAAAGCAGGTAGAACAAGTTTTGTGGTGCCTTTCAGCTGCCTACCGGGGTAGTGTAAAAACTACCAACGGAACTCGTTTCTGGCACCTTCCCCGGTGGAGTTGTGCATGGGGTGTGTTTGGAACATTTTGTCACCAGCCGAGTCCAAAATTCAGCGATTCCCCATCTCAGCCCAGAAAGCAGGTAGAACAAGTTTTGTGGTGCCTTTCTCTTGCCTACCGGGGTAGTGTAAAAACTACCAACAGAACTCGTTTCTGGCACCTTCCCCGGTGGAGGTGTGCATGGGGTGTGTTTGGAACATTTTTTCACCAGCCGAGTCCAAAATTCAGCCGTTCCCCATCTCAGCCCAGAAAGCAGGTAGAAAAACTTTTGTGGTGCCTTTCAGCTGCCTACCGGGGTAGTGTAAAAACTACCAACAGAACTCGTTTCTGGCACCTTCCCCGGTGGAGTTGTGCATGGGGTGTGTTTGGAACATTTTGTCACCAGCCGAGTCCAAAATTCAGCGATTCCCCATCTCAGCCCAGAAAGCAGGTAGAACAAGTTTTGTGGTGCCTTTCAGCTGCCTACCGGGGTAGTGTAAAAACTACCAACAGAACTCGTTTCTGGCACCTTCCCCGGTGGAGTTGTGCATGGGGTGTGTTTGGAACATTTTGTTACCAGCCGAGTCCAAAATTCAGCGATTCCCCATCTCAGCCCAGAAAGCAGGTACAACAAGTTTTGTGGTGCCTTTCAGCTGCCTACCGGGGTAGTGTAAAAACTACCAACGGAACTCGATTCTGGCACCTTCCCCGGTGGAGTTGTGCATGGGGTGTGTTTGGAACATTTTGTCACCAGCCGAGTCCAAAATTCAGCGATTCCCCATCTCAGCCCAGAAAGCAGGTAGAACAAGTTTTGTGGTGCCTTTCAGCTGCCTACCGGGGTAGTGTAAAAACTACCAAGAGAACTCGTTTCTGGCACCTTCCCCGGTGGAGTTGTGCATGGGGTGTGTTTGGAACATTTTGTCACCAGCCGAGTCCAAAAGTCAGCGATTCCCCATCTCAGCCCAGAAAGCAGGTAGAACAAGTTTTGTGGTGCCTTTCAGCTGCCTACCGGGGTAGTGTAAAAACTACCAACAGAACTCGTTTCTGGCACCTTCCCCGGTGGAGTTGTGCATGGGGTGTGTTTGGAACATTTTGTCACCAGCCGAGTCCAAAATTCAGCGATTCCCCATCTCAGCCCAGAAAGCAGGTAGAACAAGTTTTGTGGTGCCTTTCAGCTGCCTACCGGGGTAGTGTAAAAACTACCAACGGAACTCGTTTCTGGCACCTTCCCCGGTGGAGTTGTGCATGGGGTGTGTTTGGAACATTTTGTCACCAGCCGAGTCCAAAATTCAGCGATTCCCCATCTCAGCCCAGAAAGCAGGTAGAACAAGTTTTGTGGTGCCTTTCAGCTGCCTACCGGGGTAGTGTAAAAACTACCAAGAGAACTCGTTTCTGGCACCTTCCCCGGTGGAGTTGTGCATGGGGTGTGTTTGGAACATTTTGTCACCAGCCGAGTCCAAAATTCAGCGATTCTCCATCTCAGCCCAGAAAGCAGGTAGAACAAGTTTTGTGGTGCCTTTCAGCTGCCTACCGGGGTAGTGTAAAAACTACCAACAGAACTCGTTTCTGGCACCTTCCCCGGTGGAGTTGTGCATGGGGTGTGTTTGGAACATTTTGTCACCAGCCGAGTCCAAAATTCAGCGATTCCCCATCTCAGCCCAGAAAGCAGGTAGAACAAGTTTTGTGGTGCCTTTCTCTTGCCTACCGGGGTAGTGTAAAAACTACCAACAGAACTCGTTTCTGGCACCTTCCCCGGTGGAGTTGTGCATGGGGTGTGTTTGGAACATTTTGTCACCAGCCGAGTCCAAAAGTCAGCGATTCCCCATCTCAGCCCAGAAAGCAGGTAGAAAAAGTTTTGTGGTGCCTTTCAGCTGCCTACCGGGGTAGTGTAAAAACTACCAACAGAACTCGTTTCTGGCACCTTCCCCGGTGGAGTTGTGCATGGGGTGTGTTTGGAACATTTTGTCACCAGCCGAGTCCAAAATTCAGCGATTCCCCATCTCAGCCCAGAAAGCAGGTAGAACAAGTTTTGTGGTGCCTTTCAGCTGCCTACCGGGGTAGTGTAAAAACTACCAAAGAACTCGTTTCTGGCACCTTCCTCGGTGGAGTTGTGCATGGGGTGTGTTTGGAACATTTTGTCACCAGCCGAGTCCAAAATTCAGCGATTCCCCATCTCAGCCCAGAAAGCAGGTAGAACAAGTTTTGTGGTGCCTTTCAGCTGCCTACCGGGGTAGTGTAAAAACTACCAACAGAACTCGTTTCTGGCACCTTCCCCGGTGGAGTTGTGCATGGGGTGTGTTTGGAACATTTTGTCACCAGCCGAGTCCAAAATTCAGCGATTCTCCATCTCAGCCAGAAAGCAGGTAGAACAAGTTTTGTGGTGCCTTTCAGCTGCCTACCGGGGTAGTGTAAAAACTACCAACAGAACTCGTTTCTGGCACCTTCCCCGGTGGAGTTGTGCATGGGGTGTGTTTGGAACATTTTGTCACCAGCCGAGTCCAAAATTCAGCCGTTCCCCATCTCAGCCCAGAAAGCAGGTAGAACAAGTTTTGTGGTGCCTTTCAGCTGCCTACCGGGGTAGTGTAAAAACTACCAACAGAACTCGTTTCTGGCTCCTTTGCCGGTGGAGTAGTGCATGGGGTGTGTTTGGAACATTTTGTCACCAGCCGAGTCCAAAATTCAGCGATTCCCCATCTCAGCCCAGAAAGCAGGTAGAACAAGTTTTGTGGTGCCTTTCTCTTGCCTACCGGGGTAGTGTAAAAAACTACCAACAGAACTCGTTTCTGGCACCTTCCCCGGTGGAGTTGTGCATGGGGTGTGTTTGGAACATTTTGTCACCAGCCGAGTCCAAAATTCAGCGATTCCCTATCTCAGCCCAGAAAGCAGGTAGAACAAGTTTTGTGGTGCCTTTCTCTTGCCTACCGGGGGTAGTGTAAAAAACTACCAACAGAACTCGTTTCTGGCACCTTCCCCGGTGGAGTTGTGCATGGGGTGTGTTTGGAACATTTTGTTACCAGCCGAGTCCAAAATTCAGCCGTTCCCCATCTCAGCCCAGAAAGCAGGTAGAACAAGTTTTGTGGTGCCTTTCTCTTGCCTACCGGGGTAGTGTAAAAACTACCAACAGAACTCGTTTCTGGCACCTTCCCCGGTGGAGTTGTGCATGGGGTGTGTTTGGAACATTTTGTCACCAGCCGAGTCCAAAATTCAGCGATTCCCCATCTCAGCCCAGAAAGCAGGTAGAACAAGTTTTGTGGGTGCCTTTCAGCTGCCTACCGGGGTAGTGTAAAAACTACCAACAGAACTCGTTTCTGGCACCTTCCCCGGTGGAGTTGTGCATGGGGTGTGTTTGGAACATTTTGTCACCAAGCCGAGTCCAAAATTCAGCGATTCCCCATCTCAGCCCAGAAAGCAGGTAGAACAAGTTTTGTTGGTGCCTTTCTCTTGCCTACCGGGGTAGTGTAAAAACTACCAACGGAACTCGTTTCTGGCACCTTCCCCGGTGGAGTTGTGCATGGGGTGTGTTTGGAACATTTTGTCACCAGCCGAGTCCAAAATTCAGCGATTTCCCCATCTCAGCCCAGAAAGCAGGTAGAACAAGTTTTGTGGTGCCTTTCAGCTGCCTACCGGGGTAGTGTAAAAACTACCAACAGAACTCGTTTCTGGCACCTTCCCCGGTGGAGGTGTGCATGGGGTGTGTTTGGAACATTTTTTCACCAGCCGAGTCCCAAAATTCAGCCGTTCCCCCATCTCAGCCCAGAAAGCAGGTAGAAAAACTTTTGTGGTGCCTTTCAGCTGCCTACCGGGGTAGTGTAAAAACTACCAACAGAACTCGTTTCTGGCACCTTCCCCGGTGGAGTTGTGCATGGGGTGTGTTTGGAACATTTTGTCAGCAGCCGAGTCCAAAATTCAGCGATTCCCCATCTCAGCCCAGAAAGCAGGTAGAACAAGTTTTGTGGTGCCTTTCAGCTGCCTACCGGGGTAGTGTAAAAACTACCAACAGAACTCGTTTCTGGCACCTTCCTCGGTGGAGTTGTGCATGGGGTGTGTTTTGGAATGTCACCAGCCGAGTCCAAAATTCAGCGATTCCCCATCTCAGCCCAGAAAGCAGGTAGAACAAGTTTTGTGGTGCCTTTCAGCTGCCTACCGGGGTAGTGTAAAAACTACCAACAGAACTCGTTTCTGGCACCTTCCCCGGTGGAGGTGTGCATGGGGTGTGTTTGGAACATTTTTTCACCAGCCGAGTCCAAAATTCAGCCGTTCCCCATCTCAGCCCAGAAAGCAGGTAGAAAAACTTTTGTGGTGCCTTTCAGCTGCCTACCGGGGTAGTGTAAAAACTACCAAAAGAACTCGTTTCTGGCACCTTCCCCGGTGGAGTTGTGCATGGGGTGTGTTTGGAACATTTTGTCAGCAGCCGAGTCCAAAATTCAGCGATTCCCCATCTCAGCCCAGAAAGCAGGTAGAACAAGTTTTGTGGTGCCTTTCAGCTGCCTACCGGGGTAGTGTAAAAACTACCAACAGAACTCGTTTCTGGCACCTTCCTCGGTGGAGTTGTGCATGGGGTGTGTTTGGAACATTTTGTCACCAGCCGAGTCCAAAATTCAGCGATTCCCCATCTCAGCCCAGAAAGCAGGTAGAACAAGTTTTGTGGTGCCTTTCAGCTGCCTACCGGGGTAGTGTAAAAACTACCAAGAGAACTCGTTTCTGGCACCTTCCCCGGTGGAGTTGTGCATGGGGGTGTGTTTGGAACATTTTGTCACCAGCCGAGTCCAAAATTCAGCGATTCTCCATCTCAGCCCAGAAAGCAGGTAGAACAAGTTTTGTGGTGCCTTTCAGCTGCCTACCGGGGTAGTGTAAAAACTACCAACAGAACTCGTTTCTGGCACCTTTGCCAGTGGAGGTGTGCATGGGGTGTGTTTGGAACATTTTGTCACCAGCCGAGTCGAAAATTCAGCGATTCCCCATCTCAGCCCAGAAAGCAGGTAGAACAAGTTTTGTGGTGCCTTTCAGCTGCCTACCCGGGGTAGTGTAAAAACTACCAACGGAACTCGTTTCTGGCACCTTCCCCGGTGGAGTTGTGCATGGGGTGTGTTTGGAACATTTTGTCACCAGCCGAGTCCAAAATTCAGCGATTCCCCCATCTCAGCCCAGAAAGCAGGTAGAACAAGTTTTGTGGTGCCTTTCAGCTGCCTACCGGGGTAGTGTAAAAACTACCAACGGAACTCGATTCTGGCACCTTCCCCGGTGGAGTTGTGCATGGGGTGTGTTTGGAACATTTTGTCACCAGCCGAGTCCCAAAATTCAGCGATTCCCCATCTCAGCCCAGAAAGCAGGTAGAACAAGTTTTGTTGGTGCCTTTCTCTTGCCTACCGGGGTAGTGTAAAAACTACCAACAGAACTCGTTTCTGGCACCTTTCCCGGTGGAGTTGTGCATGGGGTGTGTTTGGAACATTTTGTCACCAGCCCGAGTCCAAAATTCAGCGATTCCCATCTCAGCCCAGAAAGCAGGTAGAACAAGTTTTGTGGTGCCTTTCAGCTGCCTACCGGGGTAGTGTAAAAACTACCAACGGAACTCGATTCTGGCACCTTCCCCGGTGGAGTTGTGCATGGGGTGTGTTTGGAACATTTTGTCACCAGCCGAGTCGAAAATTCAGCGATTCCCCATCTCAGCCCAGAAAGCAGGTAGAAACAAGTTTTGTGGTGCCTTTCAGCTGCCTACCGGGGTAGTGTAAAAACTACCAACAGAACTCGTTTTCTGGCACCTTCCCCGGTGGAGTTGTGCATGGGGTGTGTTTGGAACATTTTGTCACCAGGCAAGTCCAAAATTCAGCTATTCCCCATCTAAGCCCAGAAAGCAGGTAGAACAAGTTTTGTGGTGCCTTTCTCTTGGCCTACCGGGGTAGTGTAAAAAACTACCAACAGAACTCGTTTCTGGCACCTTCCCCCGGTGGAGTTGTGCATGGGGTGTGTTTGGAACATTTTGTCACCAGCCGAGTCCAAAATTCAGCGATTCCCCATCTCAGCCCAGAAAGCAGGTAGAACAAGTTTTGTGGTGCCTTTCAGCTGCCTACCGGGGTAGTGTAAAAACTACCAACGGAACTCGATTCTGGCACCTTCCCCCGGTGGAGTTGTGCATGGGGTGTGTTTGGAACATTTTGTCACCAGCCGAGTCCAAAATTCAGCGATTCCCCATCTCAGCCCAGAAAGCAGGTAGAACAAGTTTTGTGGTGCCTTTCAGCTGCCTACCGGGGTAGTGTAAAAACTACCAACAAGAACTCGTTTCTGGCACCTTCCCCGGTGGAGTTGTGCATGGGGTGTGTTTGGAACATTTTGTCACCAGCCGAGTCGAAAATTCAGCGATTCCCCATCTCAGCCCAGAAAGCAGGTAGAACAAGTTTTGTGGTGCCTTTCTGCTGCCTACCGGGGTAGTGTAAAAACTACCAACAGAACTCGTTTCTGGCACCTTCCCCGGTGGAGTTGTGCATGGGGTGTGTTTGGAACATTTTGTTACCAGCCCGAGTCCAAAATTCAGCGATTCCCCATCTCAGCCCAGAAAGCAGGTAGAACAAGTTTTGTGGTGCCTTTCTCTTGCCTACCGGGTAGTGTAAAAACTACCAACAGAACTCGTTCTCTGGGCACCCTTCCTCGGTAGAGTTGTGCATGGGGTGTGTTTGGAACATTTTGTCACCAGCCGAGTCGAAAATCAGCGATTCCCCATCTCAGCCCAGAAAGCAGGTAGAACAAGTTTTGTGGTGCCTTTCAGCTGCCTACCCGGGGTAGTGTAAAAACTACCAACAGAACTCGTTTCTGGCACCTTCCCCGGTGGAGTTGTGCTTGGGGGTGTGTTTGGAACATTTTGTCACCAGCCGAGTCCAAAATTCAGCGATTCCCCATCTCAGCCCAGAAAGCAGGTAGAACAAGTTTTGTGGTGCCTTTCAGCTGCCTACCGGGGTAGTGTAAAAAACTACCAACAGAACCTCGTTTCTGGCACCTTTGCCAGTGGAGGTGTGCATGGGGTGTGTTGGAACATTTTGTCACCAGCCGAGTCCAAAATTCAGCGATTCCCCATCTCAGCCCAGAAAGCAGGTAGAACAAGTTTTGTGGTGCCTTTCTCTTGCCTACCGGGGTAGTGTAAAAACTACCAACCAGAACTCGTTTCTGGCACCTTCCCCGGTGGAGTTGTGCATGGGGTGTGTTTGGAACATTTTGTCAGCAGCCGAGTCCAAAATTCAGCCGTTCCCCATCTCAGCCCAGAAAGCAGGTAGAACAAGTTTTGTGGTGCCTTTCTCTGGCCTACCGGGGTAGTGTAAAAACTACCAACAGAACTCGTTTCTGGCACCTTCCCCGGTGGAGTTGTGCATGGGGTGTGTTTGGAACATTTTGTTACCAGCCGAGTCCAAAATTCAGCCGTTCCCCATCTCAGCCCAGAAAGCAGGTAGAACAAGTTTTGTGGTGCCTTTCAGCTGCCTACCGGGGTAGTGTAAAAACTACCAACAGAACTCCTTTCTGGCACCTTCCCCGGTGGAGTTGTGCATGGGGTGTGTTTGGAACATTTGTCACCAGCCGAGTCCAAATTCAGCGATTCCCCATCTCAGCCCAGAAAGCAGGTAGAACAAGTTTTGTGGTGCCTTTTCAGCTGCCTACCGGGGTAGTGTAAAAACTACAAAGAGAACTCGTTTCTGGCACCTTCCCCCGGTGGAGTTGTGCATGGGGTGTGTTTGGAACATTTTGTCAGCAGCCGAGTCCAAAATTCAGCTATTCCCCATCTCAGCCCAGAAAGCAGGTAGAACAAGTTTTGTGGTGCCTTTCAGCTGCCTACCGGGGTAGTGTAAAAACTACCAACAGAACTCGTTTCTGGCACCTTCCCCGGTGGAGTTGTGCATGGGGTGTGTTTGGAACATTTTGTCACCAGCCGAGTCCAAAATTCCAGCTATTCCCCATCTCAGCCCAGAAAGCAGGTACAACAAGTTTTGTGGTGCCTTTCAGCTGCCTACCGGGGTAGTGTAAAAACTACCAACAGAACTCGTTTCTGGCACCTTCCCCGGTGGAGTTGTGCATGGGCTGTGTTTGGAACATTTTGTCACCAGCCGAGTCCAAAATTCAGCGATTCCCATCTCAGCCCAGAAAGCAGGTAGAACAAGTTTGTGGTGCCTTTCTCTTGCCTACCGGGGTAGTGTAAAAACTACCAACAGAACTCGTTTCTGGCACCTTCCCCGGTGGAGTTGTGCATGGGGTGTGTTTGGAACATTTTGTCACCAGCCGAGTCCAAATTCAGCGATTCCCCATCTCAGCCCAGAAAGCAGGTAGAACAAGTTTTGTGGTGCCTTTCAGCTGCCTACCGGGGTAGTGTAAAAACTACCAACAGAACTCGTTTCTGGCACCTTTGCCATTGGAGGTGTGCATGGGGTGTGTTTGGAACATTTTGTCACCAGCCGAGTCCAAAATTCAGCGATTCCCCATCTCAGCCCAGAAATGCAGGTAGAACAAGTTTTGTGGTGCCTTTCTCTTGCCTACCGGGGTAGTGTAAAAACTACCAACAGAACTCGTTTTCTGGCACCTTCCCCGGTGGAGTTGTGCATGGGGGTGTGTTGGAACATTTTGTCACCAGCCGAGTCCAAAATTCAGCCGTTCCCCCATCTCAGCCCAGAAAGCAGGTAGAACAAGTTTTGTGGTGCCTTTCTCCTTGCCTACCGGGGTAGTGTAAAAACTACCAACAGAACTCGTTTCTTGGCACCTTCCCCGGTGGAGTTGTGCATGGGGTGGTCTTGGAACATTTTGTTACCAGACCGAGTCCAAAATTCAAGCCGTTCCCCATCTCAGACCCAGAAAGCAGGTAGAACAAGTTTTGTGGTGCCTTTCAGCTGCCTACCGGGGTAGTGTAAAAACTACCAACAGAACTCGTTTCTCTGGCACCTTCCCCGGTGGAGTTGTGCATGGGGGTGTGTTTGGAACATTTTGTCACGCAGCCGAGTCCAAAATTCAGCGATTCCCCATCTCAGCCCAGAAAGCAGGTAGAACAAGTTTTGTGGTGCCTTTCACCTGCCTACCGTGGGTAGTGTAAAAACTACCAACAGAACTCGTTTCTGGCACCTTCCCCGGTGAGTTGTGCATGGGGTGTGTTTGGAACATTTTGTCAGCAGCCGAGTCCAAAATTCAGCTATTCCCCATCTCAGCCCAGAAAGCCGGTAGAACAAGTTTTGTGGTGCCTTTCAGCTGGCCTACCGGGGTAGTGTAAAAACTACCAACAGAACTCGTTTCTGGCACCTTCCCCGGTGGAGTTGGTGCATGGGGTGTGTTTGAACATTTTGTCACCAGCCGAGTCCAAAATTCAGCCGTTCCTCATCTCAGCCAGAAAGCAGATAGAACAAGTTTTGTGGTGCCTTTCTCTTGCCTACCGGGGTAGTGTAAAAACTACCAACAGAACTCGTTTCTGGCACCTTCCCCGGTGGAGTTGTTGCATGGGGTGTGTTTGGAACATTTTGTCACCAGCCGAGTCCAAAAGTCAGCGATTCCCCATCTCAGCCCAGAAAGCAGGTAGAACACGTTTTGTGGTGCCTTTCAGCTGCCTACCGGGGTAGTGTAAAAACTACCAACAGAACTCGTTTCTGGCACCTTTGCCATTGGAGGTGTGCATGGGGGTGTGTTTGGAACATTTTGTCACCAGCCGAGTCGAAAATTCAGCGATTCCCCATCTCAAGCCCAGAAAGCAGGTAGAACAAGTTTTGTGGTGCCTTTCTCTTGCCTACCGGGGTAGTGTAAAAACTACCAACAGAACTCGTTTCTGGCGCCTTCCCCGGTGGAGTTGTGCATGGGGTGTGTTTGGAACATTTGTCACCAGCCGAGTCCAAATTCAGCCGTTCCCCATCTCAGCCCAGAAAGCAGGTAGAAACAAGTTTTGTGGTGCCTTTCTCTTGCCTACCGGGGTAGTGTAAAAACTACCAACAGAACTCGTTTCTGGCACCTTCCCCGTGGAGGTGTGCATGGGGTGTGTTTGGAACATTTTTTCACCAGCCGAGT
>NW_026611928.1:0-47856 GCF_023638135.1 Falco biarmicus
CCCAGAAAGCAGGTAGAACAACTTTTGTGGTGCCTTTTAGATGCCTACCAAGGTAGTGTAAAAACTACCAAGAGAACTCCTGTCTGGCACCTTCCCCGTTGGAGTTGTGCATGGGGTGTGTTTGGAACATTTTGTCAACGGCAGACTCCAAAATTCAGCGGTTCCCCATCTCAGCCCAGAAAGCAGGTAGAACAACTTTTGTGGTGTCTTTCAGATGCCTACCAAGGTAGTGTAAAAACTACCAAGAGAACTCCTGTCTGGCACCTTCCCCGGTGGAGTTGTGCAGGGGGTGTGTTTGGAACATTTTGTCACCGGCCGACTCCAAAATTCAGCGGTTCCCCATCTCAGCCCACAAAGCAGGTAGAACAACTTTTGTGATGTCTTTCAGATGCCTAGCGGAGCAATGTAAAACTACCAGGAGAACTCCTGTCTGGCACCTTCCCCGGTGGAGTTGTGCATGGGGTGTGTTTGGAACATTTTGTCACCGGCCGACTCCAAAATTCAGCGATTCCCCATCTCAGCCCAGAAAGCAGGTAGAACAACTTTTGTGGTGTCTTTCAGATGCCTACCAAGGTAGTGTAAAAACTACCGGGAGAACTACTGTCTGGCACCTTCCCCGGTGGAGTTGTGCATGGGGTGTGTTTGGAACATTTTGTCACCAGCCGAGTCCAAAATTCAGCGGTTCCCCAGCTCAGCCCAGAAAGCAGGTAGAACATCTTTTGTGGTATCTTTCAGATGCCTACCGGATCAATGTAAAAACTACCGGGAGAACTCCTGTCTGGCACCTTCCCCGGTGGAGTTGTGCAGGGGGTGTCTTTGGAACATTTTGCCACCAGCCGACTCCAAAATTCAGCGGTTCCCCATCTCAGCCCACAAAGCAGGTACAACTTCTTTTCTTGTGCCTTTCAGCTGCCTACCAAGGTAGTGTAAAAACTACCAACAGAATTCGTTCCTGGCACCTTCCCCGGTGGAGTTGTGCATGGGGTGTCTGTGAAACATTTTGTCACCGGCCGACTCCAAAATTCAGCGGTTCCCCATCTCAGCCCAGAAAGCAGGTAGAACAACTTTTGTGGTGTCTTTCAGATGCCTACCGGAGCAATTTAAAAACTACCAGGAGAACTCCTGTCTGGCACCTTCCCCGGTGGAGTTGTGCATGGGGTGTGTTTGGAACATTTTGTCACCAGCCGAGTCCAAAATTCAGCTGTTCCCCATCTCAGCCCAGAAAGCAGGTAGAACAACTTTTGTGGTGTCTTTCAGATGCCTACCAAGGTAGTGTAAAAACTATCAAGAGAACTCCTGTCTGGCACCTTCCCCGGTGGAGTTGTGCATGGGGTGTCTGTGAAACATTTTGTCACCGGCCGACTCCAAAATTCAGCGGTTCCCCATCTCAGCCCAGAAAGCAGGTAGAACAACTTTTGTGGTGTCTTTCAGATGCCTACCAAGGTAGTGTAAAAACTACCAGGAGAACTCCTGTCTGGCACCTTCCCCGGTGGAGTTGTGCATGGGGTGTGTTTGGAACATTTTGTCACCAGCCGACTCCAAAATTCAGCGGTTCCCCATCTCAGCCCACAAAGCAGGTAGAACAACTTTTGTGGTGTCTTTCAGATGCCTACCAAGGTAGTGTAAAAACTACCAGGAGAACTCCTGTCTGGCACCTTCCCCGGTGGAGTTGTGCATGGGGTGTGTTTGGAACATTTTGTCACCAGCCGAGTCCAAAATTCAGCGGTTCCCCATCTCAGCCCAGAAAGCAGGTAGAACATCTTTTGTGGTATCTTTCAGATGCCTACCGGATCAATGTAAAAACTACCGGGAGAACTCCTGTCTGGCACCTTCCCCGGTGGAGTTGTGCAGGGGGTGTGTTTGGAACATTTTGCTACCAGCCGACTCCAAAATTCAGCGGTTCCCCATCTCAGCCCACAAAGCAGGTACAACAACTTTTCTTGTGCCTTTCAGCTGCCTACCAAGGTAGTGTAAAAACTACCAACAGAATTCGTTCCTGGCCCCTTCCCCGGTGGAGTTGTGCATGGGGTGTGTTTGGAACATTTTGTCACCGGCCGACTCCAAAATTCAGCGGTTCCCCATCTCAGCCCAGAAAGCAGGTAGAACAACTTTTTGTGGTGTCTTTCAGATGCCTACCGGAGCAATGTAAAAACTACCAGGAGAACTCCTGTCTGGCACCTTCCCCGGTGGAGTTGTGCATGGGTGTGTTTGGAACATTTTGTCACCAGCCGAGTCCAAAATTCAGCTGTTCCCCATCTCAGCCCAGAAAGCAGGTAGAACAACTTCTGTGGTGTCTTTCAGATGCCTACCAAGGTAGTGTAAAAACTACCAGGAGAACTCCTGTCTGGCACCTTCCCCGGTGGAGTTGTACATGGGGTGTGTTTGGAACATTTTGTCACCAGCCGAGTCCAAAATTCAGCGTTTCCCCATCTCAGCCCAGAAAGCAGGTAGAACAACTTTTGTGGTGCCTTTTAGATGCCTACCAAGGTAGTGTAAAAACTACCAAGAGAACTCCTGTCTGGCACCTTCCCCGGTGGAGTTGTGCATGGGGTGTGTTTGGAACATTTTGTCACCGGCCGACTCCAAAATTCAGCGGTTCCCCATCTCAGCCCAGAAAGCAGGTAGAACAACTTTTGTGGTGTCTTTCAGATGCCTACCAAGGTAGTGTAAAAACTACTAAGAGAACTCCTGTCTGGCACCTTCCCCGGTGGAGTTGTGCAGGGGGTGTGTTTGGAACATTTTGTCACCGGCCGACTCCAAAATTCAGCGGTTCCCCATCTCAGCCCAGAAAGCAGGTAGAACAACTTTTGTGATGTCTTTCAGATGCCTAGCGGAGCAATGTAAAAACTACCAGGAGAACTCCTGCCTGGCACCTTCCGTGGTGGAGTTGTACATGGGGTGTGTTTGGAACATTTTGTCACCAGCCGAGTCCAAAATTCAGCGTTTCCCCATCTCAGCCCAGAAAGCAGGTAGAACAACTTTTGTGGTGCCTTTTAGATGCCTACCAAGGTAGTGTAAAAACTACCAAGAGAACTCCTGTCTGGCACCTTCCCCGGTGGAGTTGTGCATGGGGTGTGTTTGGAACATTTTGTCACCGGCAGACTCCAAAATTCAGCGGTTCCCCATCTCAGCCCAGAAAGCAGGTAGAACAACTTTTGTGGTGTCTTTCAGATGCCTACCAAGGTAGTGTAAAAACTACCAAGAGAACTCCTGTCTGGCACCTTCCCCGGTGGAGTTGTGCAGGGGGTGTGTTTGGAACATTTTGTCACCGGCCGACTCCAAAATTCAGCGGTTCCCCATCTCAGCCCACAAAGCAGGTAGAACAACTTTTGTGATGTCTTTCAGATGCCTAGCGGAGCAATGTAAAACTACCAGGAGAACTCCTGTCTGGCACCTTCCCCGGTGGAGTTGTGCATGGGGTGTGTTTGGAACATTTTGTCACCGGCCGACTCCAAAATTCAGCGATTCCCCATCTCAGCCCAAAGCAGGTTAGAACAACTTTTGTGGTGTCTTTCAGATGCCTACCAAGGTAGTGTAAAAACTACCGGGAGAACTCCTGTCTGGCACCTTCCCCGGTGGAGTTGTGCATGGGGTGGTGTTGGAACATTTTTGTCACCAGCCGAGTCCAAAATTCAGCGGTTCCCCATCTCAGCCCAGAAAGCAGGTAGAACATCTTTTGTGGTATCTTTCAGATGCCTACCGGATCAATATAAAAACTACCGGGAGAACTCCTGTCTGGCACCTTCCCCGGTGGAGTTGTGCAGGGGGTGTGTTTGGAACATTTTGCCACCAGCCGACTCCAAAATTCAGCGGTTCCCCATCTCAGCCCACAAAGCAGGTACAACTTCTTTTCTTGTGCCTTTCAGCTGCCTACCAAGGTAGTGTAAAAACTACCAACAGAATTCGTTCCTGGCACCTTCCCCGGTGGAGTTGTGCATGGGGTGTCTGTGAAACATTTTGTCACCGGCCGACTCCAAAATTCAGCGGTTCCCCATCTCAGCCCAGAAAGCAGGTAGAACAACTTTTTGTGGTGTCTTTCAGATGCCTACCGGAGCAATGTAAAAACTACCAGGAGAACTCCTGTCTGGCACCTTCCCCGGTGGAGTTGTGCATGGGGTGTGTTTGGAACATTTTGTCACCGGCAGACTCCAAAATTCAGCGGTTCCCCATCTCAGCCCACAAAGCAGGTACAACAACTTTTGTGGTGTCTTTCAGATGCCTACCAAGGTAGTGTAAAAACTACCAAGAGAACTCCTGTCTGGCACCTTCCCCGGTGGAGTTGTGCAGGGGGTGTCTGTGAAACATTTTGTCACCGGCCGACTCCAAAATTCAGCGGTTCCCCATCTCAGCCCACAAAGCAGGTAGAACAACTTTTGTGATGTCTTTCAGATGCCTACCGGAGCAATGTAAAACTACCAGGAGAACTCCTGTCTGGCACCTTCCCCGGTGGAGTTGTGCATGGGGTGTGTTTTGGAACATTTTGTCACCGGCCGACTCCAAAATTCAGCGATTCCCCATCTCAGCCAGAAAGCAGGTAGAACAACTTTTGTGGTGTCTTTCAGATGCCTACCAAGGTAGTGTAAAAACTACCGGGAGAACTCCTGTCTGGCACCTTCCCCGGTGGAGTTGTGCATGGGGTGTGTTTGGAACATTTTGTCACCAGCCGAGTCCAAAATTCAGCGGTTCCCCATCTCAGCCCAGAAAGCAGGTAGAACATCTTTTGTGGTATCTTTCAGATGCCTACCGGATCAATATAAAAACTACCGGGGAGAACTCCTGTCTGGCACCTTCCCCGGTGGAGTTGTGCAGGGGGTGTGTTTGGAACATTTTGCCACCAGCCGACTCCAAAATTCAGCGGTTCCCCATCTCAGCCCACAAAGCAGGTACAACTTCTTTTCTTGTGCCTTTCAGCTGCCTACCAAGGTAGTGTAAAAACTACCACAGAATTCGTTCCTGGCACCTTCCCCGGTGGAGTTGTGCATGGGGGTGTCTGTGAAACATTTTGTCACCGGCCGACTCCAAAATTCAGCGGTTCCCCATCTCAGCCCAGAAAGCAGGTAGAACAACTTTTGTGGTGTCTTTCAGATGCCTACCGGAGCAATGTAAAAACTACCAGGAGAACTCCTGTCTGGCACCTTCCGCGGTGGAGTTGTGCAGGGGGTGTGTTTGGAACATTTTGTCACCGGCCGACTCCAAAATTCAGCGGTTCCCCATCTCAGCCCACAAAGCAGGTAGAACAACTTTTGTGATGTCTTTCAGATGCCTAGCGGAGCAATGTAAAACTACCAGGAGAACTCCTGCCTGGCACCTTCCCCGGTGGAGTTGTGCATGGGGTGTGGTTGGAACATTTTGTCACCGGCCGACTCCAAAATTCAGCGATTCCCCATCTCAGCCCAGAAAGCAGGTAGAACAACTTTTGTGGTGTCTTTCAGATGCCTACCAAGGTAGTGTAAAAACTACCAGGAGAACTCCTGTCTGGCACCTTCCCCGGTGGAGTTGTGCATGGGGTGTGTTTGGAACATTTTGTCACCGGCCGACTCCAAAATTCAGCGGTTCCCCATCGTCAGCCCACAAAGCAGGTAGAACAACTTTTGTGGTGTCTTTTCAGCTGCCTACCAAGGTAGTGTAAAAACTACCGGGAGAACTCCTGTCTGGCACCTTCCCCGGTGGAGTTGTGTATGGGGTGTGTTTGGAACGTTTTGTCACCAGCCGAGTCCAAAATTCAGCGGTTCCCCATCTCAGCCCAGAAAGCAGGTAGAACAACTTTTGTGGTGTCTTTCAGATGCCTACCAAGGTAGTGTAAAAACTACCAGGAGAACTCCTGTCTGGCACCTTCCCCGGTGGAGTCTGCATGGGGTGTGTTTGGAACATTTTGTCACCGGCCGACTCCAAAATTCAGCGTTTCCCCATCTCAGCCCAGAAAGCAGGTAGAACAACTTTTGTGGTGTCTTTCAGATGCCTACCAAGGTAGTGTAAAAACTACCAGGAGAACTCCTGTCTGGCACCTCCCCGGTGGGAGTTGGTGCATGGGGTGTGTTTGGAACATTTTGTCACCGGCCGAGTCCAAAATTCAGCTTTTCCCCATCTCAGCCCAGAAAGCAGGTACAACAACTTTTGTGGTGCCTTTTAGATGCCTACCAAGGTAGTGTAAAAACTACCAAGAGAACTCCTGTCTGGCACCTTCCCCGGTGGAGTTGTGCATGGGGTGTGTTTGGAACATTTTGTCAACGGCAGACTCCAAAATTCAGCGGTTCCCCATCTCAGCCCAGAAAGCAGGTAGAACAACTTTTGTGGTGTCTTTCAGATGCCTACCAAGGTAGTGTAAAAACTACTAAGAGAACTCCTGTCTGGCACCTTCCCCGGTGGAGTTGTGCAGGGGGTGTGTTTGGAACATTTTGTCACCGGCCGACTCCAAAATTCAGCGATTCCCCATCTCAGCCCAGAAAGCAGGTAGAACAACTTTTGTGGTGTCTTTCAGATGCCTACCAAGGTAGTGTAAAAACTACCGGGAGAACTCCTGTCTGGCACCTTCCCCGGTGGAGTTGTGCATGGGGTGTTTGGAACATTTTGTCACCAGCCGAGTCCAAAATTCAGCGGTTCCCCATCTCAGCCCAGAAAGCAGGTAGAACATCTTTTGTGGTATCTTTCAGATGCCTACCGGATCAATGTAAAAACTACCGGGAGAACTCCTGTCTGGCACCTTCCCCGGTGGAGTTGTGCAGGGGGTGTGTTTGGAACATTTTGCCACCAGCCGACTCCAAAATTCAGCGGTTCCCCATCTCAGCCCACAAAGCAGGTACAACTTCTTTTCTTGTGCCTTTCAGCTGCCTACCAAGGTAGTGTAAAAACTACCAACAGAATTCGTTCCTGGCACCTTCCCCGGTGGAGTTGTGCATGGGGTGTCTGTGAAACATTTTGTCACCGGCCGACTCCAAAATTCAGCGGTTCCCCATCTCAGCCCAGAAAGCAGGTAGAACAACTTTTGTGGTGTCTTTCAGATGCCTACCGGAGCAATGTAAAAACTACCAGGAGAACTCCTGTCTGGCACCTTCCCCGGTGGAGTTGTGCATGGGGTGTGTTTGGAACATTTTGTCACCAGCCGAGTCCAAAATTCAGCTGTTCCCCATCTCAGCCCAGAAAGCAGGTAGAACAACTTTTGTGGTGTCTTTCAGATGCCTACCAAGGTAGTGTAAAAACTATCAAGAGAACTCCTGTCTGGCACCTTCCCCGGTGGAGTTGTGCATGGGGTGTGTTTGGAACATTTTGTCACCAGCCGAGTCCAAAATTCAGCGGTTCCCCATCTCAGCCCAGAAAGCAGGTAGAACAACTTTTGTGGTGTCTTTCAGATGCCTACCAAGGTAGTGTAAAAACTACCGGGAGAACTCCTGTCTGGCACCTTCCCCGGTGGAGTTGTGCATGGGGTGTGTTTGGAACATTTTGTCACCAGCCGACTCCAAAATTCAGCGGTTCCCCATCTCAGCCCAGAAAGCAGGTAGAACATCTTTTGTGGTATCTTTCAGATGCCTACCGGATCAATGTAAAAACTACCAGGAGAACTCCTGTCTGGCACCTTCCCCGGTGGAGTTGTGCAGGGGGTGTGTTTGGAACATTTTGCCACCAGCCGACTCCAAAATTCAGCGGTTCCCCATCTCAGCCCACAAAGCAGGTACAACTTCTTTTCTTGTGCCTTTCAGCTGCCTACCAAGGTAGTGTAAAAACTACCAACAGAATTCGTTCCTGGCACCTTCCCCGGTGGAGTTGTGCATGGGGTGTGTTTGGAACATTTTGTCACCGGCCGACTCCAAAATTCAGCGGTTCCCCATCTCAGCCCAGAAAGCAGGTAGAACAACTTTTGTGGTGTCTTTCAGATGCCTACCGGAGCAATGTAAAAACTACCAGGAGAACTCCTGTCTGGCCCCTTCCCCGGTGGAGTTGTGCATGGGGTGTGTTTGGAACATTTTGTCACCGGCCGAGTCCAAAATTCAGCGTTTCCCCATCTCAGCCCAGAAAGCAGGTAGAACAACTTTTGTGGTGTCTTTCAGATGCCTACCAAGGTAGTGTAAAAACTACCAGGAGAACTCCTGTCTGGCACCTTCCCCGGTGGAGTTGTGCATGGGGTGTGTTTGGAACATTTTGTCACCGGCCGACTCCAAAATTCAGCGGTTCCCCATCTCAGCCCACAAAGCAGGTAGAACAACTTTTGTGGTGTCTTTCAGCTGCCTACCAAGGTAGTGTAAAAACTATTAAGAGAACTCCTGTCTGGCACCTTCCCCGGTGGAGTTGTGCATGGGGTGTGTTTGGAACATTTTGTCACCAGCCGAGTCCAAAATTCAGCGGTTCCCCATCTCAGCCCAGAAAGCAGGTAGAACATCTTTTGTGGTATCTTTCAGATGCCTACCGGATCAATGTAAAAACTACCAGGAGAACTCCTGTCTGGCACCTTCCCCGGTGGAGTTGTGCAGGGGGTGTGTTTGGAACATTTTGCCACCAGCCGACTCCAAAATTCAGCGGTTCCCCATCTCAGCCCACAAAGCAGGTACAACTTCTTTTCTTGTGCCTTTCAGCTGCCTACCAAGGTAGGGTAAAAACTACCAACAGAATTCGTTCCTGGCACCTTCCCCGGTGGAGTTGTGCATGGGGTGTCTGTGAAACATTTTGTCACCGGCCGACTCCAAAATTCAGCGGTTCCCCATCTCAGCCCAGAAAGCAGGTAGAACAACTTTTGTGGTGTCTTTCAGATGCCTACCGGAGCAATGCAAAAACTACCAGGAGAACTCCTGTCTGGCACCTTCCGTGGTGGAGTTGTGCATGGGGTGTGTTTGGAACATTTTGTCACTAGCCGAGTCCAAAATTCAGCTGTTCCCCATCTCAGCCCAGAAAGCAGGTAGAACAACTTTTGTGGTGTCTTTCAGATGCCTACCAAGGTAGTGTAAAAACTATCAAGAGAACTCCTGTCTTGCACCTTCCCCGGTGGAGTTGTGCATGGGGTGTGTTTGGAACATTTTGTCACCGGCCGACTCCAAAATTCCATGATTCCCCATCTCAGCCCAGAAAGCAGGTAGAACAACTTTTGTCCTGTCTTTCAGATGCCTACCAAGGTAGTGTAAAAACTACCAGGAGAACTCCTGTCTGGCACCTTCCCCGGTGGAGTTGTGCATGGGGTGTGTTTGGAACATTTTGTCACCGGCCGAGTCCAAAATTCAGCGTTTCCCCATCTCAGCCCAGAAAGCCGGTAGATCATCTTTTGTGGTGTCTTTCAGATGCCTACCAAGGTAGTGTAAAAACTACCAACAGAATTCGTTCCTGGCACCTTCCCCGGTGGAGTTGTGCATGGGGTGTGTTTGGAACATTTTGTCACCGGCCGAGTCCAAAATTCAGCGATTCCCCATCTCAACCCAGAAAGCAGGTAGAACAACTTTTGTGGTGCCTTTCAGCTGCCTACCAAGGTAGTGTAAAAACTACTAAGAGAACTCCTGTCTGGCACCTTCCCCGGTGGAGTTGTGCATGGGGTGTGTTTGGAACATTTTGTCACCAGCCGACTCCAAAATTCAGCGATTCCCCATCTCAGCCCCGAAAGCAGGTAGAACAACTTTTGTCTTGTCTTTCAGATGCCTACCAAGGTAGTGTAAAAACTACTAAGAGAACTCCTGTCTGGCACCTTCCCCGGTGGAGTTGTGCGTGGGGTGTGTTTGGAACATTTTGTCACCGGCCGACTCCAAAATTCAGCGGTTCCCCATCTCAGCCCACAAAGCAGGTACAACTTCTTTTCTTGTGCCTTTCAGCTGCCTAACAAGGTAGTGTAAAAACTACCAACAGAATTCGTTCCTGGCACCTTCCCCGGTGGAGTTGTGCATGGGGTGTGTTTGGAACATTTTGTCACCGGCCGAGTCCAAAATTCAGCGGTTCCCCATCTCAGCCCACAAAGCAGGTACAACAACTTTTGTGGTGTCTTTCAGATGCCTACCGGAGCAATGTAAAAACTACCAGGAGAACTCCTGTCTGGCACCTTCCCCGGTGGAGTTGTGCATGGGGTGTGTTTGGAACATTTTGTCACCGGCCGACTCCAAAATTCAGCGGTTCCCCATCTCAGCCCAGAAAGCAGGTAGAACAACTTTTGTGGTGTCTTTCAGATGCCTACCGGAGCAATGTAAAAACTACCAGGAGAACTCCTGTCTGGCACCTTCCCCGGTGGAGTTGTGCAGGGGGTGTGTTTGGAACATTTTGTCACCAGCCGAGTCCAAAATTCAGCGGTTCCCCATCTCAGCCCAGAAAGCAGGTAGAACAACTTTTGTCTTGTCTTTCAGATGCCTACCAAGGTAGTGTAAAAACTACTAAGAGAACTCCTGTCTGGCACCTTCCCCGGTGGAGTTGTGCGTGGGGTGTGTTTGGAACATTTTGTCACCAGCCGACTCCAAAATTCAGCGGTTCCCCATCTCAGCCCAGAAAGCAGGTAGAACAACTTTTGTGGTGTCTTTCAGATGCCTACCAAGGTAGTGTAAAAACTACCAGGAGAACTCCTGTCTGGCACCTTCCCCGGTGGAGTTGTGCATGGGGTGTGTTTGGAACATTTTGTCACCAGCCGACTCCAAAATTCAGCGTTTCCCCATCTCAGCCCAGAAAGCAGGTAGAACAACTTTTGTGGTGTCTTTCAGATGCCTACCGGAGCAATGTAAAAACTACCAGGAGAACTCCTGCCTGGCACCTTCCCCGGTGGAGTTGTGCATGGGGTGTGTTTGGAACATTTTGTCACCAGCCGAGTCCAAAATTCAGCGTTTCCCCATCTCAGCCCAGAAAGCAGGTAGAACAACTTTTGTGGTGTCTTTCAGATGCCTACCAAGGTAGTGTAAAAACTACCAGGAGAACTCCTGTCTGGCACCTTCCCCGGTGGAGTTGTGCATGGGGTGTGTTTGGAACATTTTGTCACCGGCCGAGTCCAAAATTCAGCTTTTCCCCATCTCAGCCCAGAAAGCAGGTACAACAACTTTTCTTGTGCCTTTCAGCTGCCTACCAAGGTAGTGTAAAAACTACCAAGAGAACTCCTGTCCGGCACCTTCCGTGGTGGAGTTGTGCATGGGGTGTGTTTGGAACATTTTGTCACCAGCCGACTCCAAAATTCAGCGGTTCCGCATCTCAGCCCAGAAAGCAGGAAGAACAACTTTTGTGGTGCCTTTCAAATGCCTACCAAGGTAGTGTAAAAACTACTAAGAGAACTCCTGTCTGGCACCTTCCCCGGTGGAGTTGTGCATGGGGTGTGTTTGGAACATTTTGTCACCAGCCGACTCCAAAATTCAGCGGTTCCCCATCTCAGCCCAGAAAGCAGGTAGAACAACTTTTGTGGTGTCTTTCAGATGCCTACCAAGGTAGTGTAAAAACTACTAAGAGAACTCCTGTCTGGCACCTTCCCCGGTGGAGTTTTGCATGGGTTGTGTTTGGAACATTTTGTCACCAGCCGAGTCCAAAATTCAGCGATTCCCCATCTCAGCCCAGAAAGCAGGTAGAACAACTTCTGTGGTGTCTTTCAGATGCCTACCAAGGTAGTGTAAAAACTACCAGGAGAACTCCTGTCTGGCACCTTCCGTGGTGGAGTTGTACATGGGGTGTGTTTGGAACATTTTGTCACCAGCCGAGTCCAAAATTCAGCGGTTCCCCATCTCAGCCCAGAAAGCAGGTAGAACAACTTTTGTGGTGTCTTTCAGATGCCTACCAAGGTAGTGTAAAAACTACCAAGAGAACTCCTGTCTGGCACCTTCCCCGGTGGAGTTGTGCATGGGGTGTGTTTGGAACATTTTGTCACCGGCCGACTCCAAAATTCAGCGGTTCCCCATCTCAGCCCACAAAGCAGGTAGAACAACTTTTGTGATGTCTTTTAGATGCCTAGCGGAGCAATGTAAAAACTACCAGGAGAACTCCTGCCTGGCACCTTCCGTGGTGGAGTTGTGCATGGGGTGTGTTTGGAACATTTTGTCACCGGCCGACTCCAAAATTCAGCGGTTCCCCATCTCAGCCCAGAAAGCAGGTAGAACAACTTTTGTGGTGTCTTTCAGATGCCTACCAAGGTAGTGTAAAAACTACCGGGAGAACTCCTGTCTGGCACCTTCCCCGGTGGAGTTGTGCATGGGGTGTGTTTGGAACATTTTGTCACCAGCCGACTCCAAAATTCAGCGGTTCCCCATCTCAGCCCAGAAAGCAGGTAGAACATCTTTTGTGGTATCTTTCAGATGCCTACCGGATCAATGTAAAAACTACCGGGAGAACTCCTGTCTGGCACCTTCCCCGGTGGAGTTGTGCAGGGGGTGTGTTTGGAACATTTTGCCACCAGCCGACTCCAAAATTCAGCGGTTCCCCATCTCAGCCCACAAAGCAGGTACAACTTCTTTTCTTGTGCCTTTCAGCTGCCTACCAAGGTAGTGTAAAAACTACCAACAGAATTCGTTCCTGGCACCTTCCCCGGTGGAGTTGTGCATGGGGTGTCTGTGAAACATTTTGTCACCGGCCGACTCCAAAATTCAGCGGTTCCCCATCTCAGCCCAGAAAGCAGGTAGAACAACATTTGTGGTGTCTTTCAGATGCCTACCGGAGCAATGTAAAAACTACCAGGAGAACTCCTGTCTGGCACCTTCCCCGGTGGAGTTGTGCATGGGGTGTGTTTGGAACATTTTGTCACCAGCCGAGTCCAAAATTCAGCTCTTCCCCATCTCAGCCCAGAAAGCAGGTAGAACAACTTTTGTGGTGTCTTTCAGATGCCTACCAAGGTAGTGTAAAAACTATCAAGAGAACTCCTGTCTGGCACCTTCCCCGGTGGAGTTGTGCATGGGGTGTGTTTGGAACATTTTGTCACCAGCCGACTCCAAAATTCAGCGTTTCCCCATCTCAGCCCAGAAAGCAGGTAGAACAACTTTTGTGGTGTCTTTCAGATGCCTACCAAGGTAGTGTAAAAACTACCAGGAGAACTCCTGTCTGGCACCTTCCCCGGTGGAGTTGTGCATGGGGTGTGTTTGGAACATTTTGTCACCGGCCGACTCCAAAATTCAGCGGTTCCCCATCTCAGCCCAGAAAGCAGGTAGAACAACTTTTGTGGTGTCTTTCAGCTGCCTACCAAGGTAGTGTAAAAACTACCGGGAGAACTCCTGTCTGGCACCTTCCCCGGTGGAGTTGTGCATGGGGTGTGTTTGGAACATTTTGTCACCAGCCGAGTCCAAAATTCAGCGGTTCCCCATCTCAGCCCAGAAAGCAGGTAGAACATCTTTTGTGGTATCTTTCAGATGCCTACCGGATCAATGTAAAAACTACCGGGAGAACTCCTGTCTGGCACCTTCCCCGGTGGAGTTGTGCAGGGGGTGTGTTTGGAACATTTTGCCACCAGCCGACTCCAAAATTCAGCGGTTCCCCATCTCAGCCCACAAAGCAGGTACAACTTCTTTTCTTGTGCCTTTCAGCTGCCTACCAAGGTAGTGTAAAAACTACCAACAGAATTCGTTCCTGGCACCTTCCCCGGTGGAGTTGTGCATGGGGTGTCTGTGAAACATTTTGTCACCGGCCGACTTCAAAATTCAGCGGTTCCCCATCTCAGCCCAGAAAGCAGGTAGAACAACTTTTGTGGTGTCTTTTAGATGCCTACCAAGGTAGTGTAAAAACTACTAAGAGAACTCCTGTCTGGCACCTTCCCCGGTGGAGTTGTGCATGGGGTGTGTTTGGAACATTTTGTCACCGGCCGAGTCCAAAATTCAGCTGTTCCCCATCTCAGCCCAGAAAGCAGGTAGAACAACTTTTGTGGTGTCTTTCAGATGCCTACCAAGGTAGTGTAAAAACTATCAAGAGAACTCCTGTCTGGTACCTTCCCCGGTGGAGTTGTGCATGGGGTGTGTTTGGAACATTTTGTCACCAGCCGACTCCAAAATTCAGCGTTTCCCCATCTCAGCCCAGAAAGCAGGTAGAACAACTTTTGTGGTGTCTTTCAGATGCCTACCAAGGTAGTGTAAAAACTACCAGGAGAACTCCTGTCTGGCACCTTCCCCGGTGGAGTTGTGCATGGGGTGTGTTTGGAACATTTTGTCACCGGCCGACTCCAAAATTCAGCGGTTCCCCATCTCAGCCCACAAAGCAGGTAGAACAACTTTTGTGGTGTCTTTCAGCTGCCTACCAAGGTAGTGTAAAAACTACCGGGAGAACTCCTGTCTGGCACCTTCCCCGGTGGAGTTGTGCATGGGGTGTGTTTGGAACATTTTGTCACCAGCCGAGTCCAAAATTCAGCGGTTCCCCATCTCAGCCCAGAAAGCAGGTAGAACATCTTTTGTGGTATCTTTCAGATGCCTACCGGATCAATGTAAAAACTACCGGGAGAACTCCTGTCTGGCACCTTCCCCGGTGGAGTTGTGCAGGGGGTGTGTTTGGAACATTTTGCCACCAGCCGACTCCAAAATTCAGCGGTTCCCCATCTCAGCCCACAAAGCAGGTACAACTTCTTTTCTTGTGCCTTTCAGCTGCCTACCAAGGTAGTGTAAAAACTACCAACAGAATTCGTTCCTGGCACCTTCCCCGGTGGAGTTGTGCATGGGGTGTCTGTGAAACATTTTGTCACCGGCCGACTCCAAAATTCAGCGTTTCCCCATCTCAGCCCAGAAAGCAGGTAGAACAACTTTTGTGGTGTCTTTCAGATGCCTACCGGAGCAATGTAAAAACTACCAGGAGAACTCCTGTCTGGCACCTTCCGTGGTGGAGTTGTGCATGGGGTGTGTTTGGAACATTTTGTCACCAGCCGACTCCAAAATTCAGCGTTTCCCCATCTCAGCCCAGAAAGCAGGTAGAACAACTTTTGTGGTGTCTTTCAGATGCCTACCAAGGTAGTGTAAAAACTATCAAGAGAACTCCTGTCTTGCACCTTCCCCGGTGGAGTTGTGCATGGGGTGTGTTTGGAACATTTTGTCACCGGCCGACTCCAAAATTCAGCGGTTCCCTATCTCAGCCCAGAAAGCAGGTAGAACAACTTTTGTGGTGTCTTTCAGATGCCTACCAAGGTAGTGTAAAAACTACCAGGAGAACTCCTGTCTGGCACCTTCCCCGGTGGAGTTGTGCAGGGGGTGTGTTTGGAACATTTTGTCACCAGCCGACTCCAAAATTCAGCTTTTCCCCATCTCAGCCCAGAAAGCAGGTAGAACAACTTTTGTGGTGTCTTTCAGATGCCTACCAAGGTAGTGTAAAAACTACCAGGAGAACTCCTGTCTGGCACCTTCCCCGGTGGAGTTGTGCATGGGGTGTGTTTGGAACATTTTGTCACCGGCCGACTCCAAAATTCAGCTGTTCCCCATCTCAGCCCAGAAAGCAGGTACAACAACTTTTCTTGTGCCTTTCAGCTGCCTACCAAGGTAGTGTAAAAACTACCAAAAGAATTCGTTCCTGGCACCTTCCCCGGTGGAGTTGTGCATGGGGTGTGTTTGGAACATTTTGTCACCAGCCGACTCCAAAATTCAGCGTTTCCCCATCTCAGCCCAGAAAGCAGGTAGAACAACTTTTGTGGTGTCTTTCAGATGCCTACCAAGGTAGTGTAAAAACTACCAGGAGAACTCCTGTCTGGCACCTTCCGTGGTGGAGTTGTGCATGGGGTGTGTTTGGAACATTTTGTCACCAGCCGACTCCAAAATTCAGCGTTTCCCCATCTCAGCCCAGAAAGCAGGTAGAACAACTTTTGTGGTGCCTTTCAGCTGCCTACCAAGGTAGTGTAAAAACTACTAAGAGAACTCCTGTCTGGCACCTTCCCCGGTGGAGTTTTGCATGGGGTGTGTTTGGAACATTTTGTCACCAGCCGAGTCCAAAATTCAGCGATTCCCCATCTCAGCCCAGAAAGCAGGTAGAACAACTTCTGTGGTGTCTTTCAGATGCCTACCAAGGTAGTGTAAAAACTACCAGGAGAACTCCTGTCTGGCACCTTCCGTGGTGGAGTTGTACATGGGGTGTGTTTGGAACATTTTGTCACCAGCCGACTCCAAAATTCAGCGTTTCCCCATCTCAGCCCAGAAAGCAGGTAGAACAACTTTTGTGGTGCCTTTTAGATGCCTACCAAGGTAGTGTAAAAACTACCAAGAGAACTCCTGTCTGGCACCTTCCCCGGTGGAGTTGCGCATGGGGTGTGTTTGGAACATTTTGTCAACGGCCGACTCCAAAATTCAGCGGTTCCCCATCTCAGCCCAGAAAGCAGGTAGAACAACTTTTGTGGTGTCTTTCAGATGCCTACCAAGGTAGTGTAAAAACTACCAAGAGAACTCCTGTCTGGCACCTTCCCCGGTGGAGTTGTGCATGGGGTGTGTTTGGAACATTTTGTCACCGGCCGACTCCAAAATTCAGCGGTTCCCCATCTCAGCCCACAAAGCAGGTACAACAACTTTTCTTGTGCCTTTCAGCTGCCTACCAAGGTAGTGTAAAAACTACCAACAGAATTCGTTCCTGGCACCTTCCCCGGTGGAGTTGTGCAGGGGGTGTGTTTGGAACATTTTGTCACCGGCCGACTCCAAAATTCAGCGTTTCCCCATCTCAGCCCAGAAAGCAGGTAGAACAACTTTTGTGGTGTCTTTCAGATGCCTAGCGGAGCAATGTAAAAACTACCAGGAGAACTCCTGTCTGGCACCTTCCCCGGTGGAGTTGTGCATGGGGTGTGTTTGGAACATTTTGTCAACGGCAGACTCCAAAATTCAGCGGTTCCCCATCTCAGCCCAGAAAGCAGGTAGAACAACTTTTGTGGTGTCTTTCAGATGCCTACCAAGGTAGTGTAAAAACTACCAGGAGAACTCCTGTCTGGCACCTTCCCCGGTGGAGTTGTGCATGGGGTGTGTTTGGAACATTTTGTCAACGGCAGACTCCAAAATTCAGCGGTTCCCCATCTCAGCCCAGAAAGCAGGTAGAACAACTTTTGTGGTGTCTTTCAGATGCCTACCAAGGTAGTGTAAAAACTACCAAGAGAACTCCTGTCTGGCACCTTCCCCGGTGGAGTTGTGCATGGGGTGTGTTTGGAACATTTTGTCACCGGCCGACTCCAAAATTCAGCGGTTCCCCATCTCAGCCCAGAAAGCAGGTACAACAACTTTTCTTGTGCCTTTCAGCTGCCTACCAAGGTAGTGTAAAAATTATTAAGAGAACTCCTGTCTGGCACCTTCCCCGGTGGAGTTGTGCATGGGGTGTGTTTGGAACATTTTGTCACCAGCCGAGTCCAAAATTCAGCGGTTCCCCATCTCAGCCCAGAAAGCAGGTAGAACATCTTTTGTGGTATCTTTCAGATGCCTACCGGATCAATGTAAAAACTACCGGGAGAACTCCTGTCTGGCACCTTCCCCGGTGGAGTTGTGCAGGGGGTGTGTTTGGAACATTTTGCCACCAGCCGACTCCAAAATTCAGCGGTTCCCCATCTCAGCCCACAAAGCAGGTACAACTTCTTTTCTTGTGCCTTTCAGCTGCCTACCAAGGTAGTGTAAAAACTACCAACAGAATTCGTTCCTGGCACCTTCCCCGGTGGAGTTGTGCATGGGGTGTCTGTGAAACATTTTGTCACCGGCCGACTCCAAAATTCAGCGGTTCCCCATCTCAGCCCAGAAAGCAGGTAGAACAACTTTTGTGGTGTCTTTCAGATGCCTACCGGAGCAATGTAAAAACTACCAGGAGAACTCCTGTCTGGCACCTTCCCCGGTGGAGTTGTGCATGGGGTGTGTTTGGAACATTTTGTCACCAGCCGAGTCCAAAATTCAGCTGTTCCCCATCTCAGCCCAGAAAGCAGGTAGAACAACTTTTGTGGTGTCTTTCAGATGCCTACCAAGGTAGTGTAAAAACTATCAAGAGAACTCCTGTCTGGCACCTTCCCCGGTGGAGTTGTGCATGGGGTGTGTTTGGAACATTTTGTCACCAGCCGACTCCAAAATTCAGCGGTTCCCCATTTCAGCCCAGAAAGCAGGTAGAACAACTTTTGTGGTGTCTTTCAGATGCCTACCAAGGTAGTGTAAAAACTACCAGGAGAACTCCTGTCTGGCACCTTCCCCAGTGGAGTTGTGCATGGGGTGTGTTTGGAACATTTTGTCACCGGCCGACTCCAAAATTCAGCGGTTCCCCATCTCAGCCCACAAAGCAGGTAGAACAACTTTTCTTGTGCCTTTCAGCTGCCTACCAAGGTAGTGTAAAAACTACCAGGAGAACTCCTGTCTGGCACCTTCTCCGGTGGAGTTGTGCATGGGGTGTGTTTGGAACATTTTGTCACCGGCCGAGTCCAAATTTCAGCGATTCCCCATCTCAGCCCAGAAAGCAGGTAGAACAACTTTTGTGGTGTCTTTTAGATGCCTACCAAGGTAGTGTAAAAACTACCAAGAGAACTCCTGTCTGGCACCTTCCCCGGTGGAGTTGTGCATGGGGTGTGTTTGGAACATTTTGTCACCGGCCGAGTCCAAAATTCAGCGATTCCCCATCTCAGCCCAGAAAGCAGGTAGAACAACTTCTGTGGTGTCTTTCAGATGCCTACCAAGGTAGTGTAAAAACTACCAGGAGAACTCCTGTCTGGCACCTTCCGTGGTGGAGTTGTGCATGGGGTGTGTTTGGAACATTTTGTCACCAGCCGACTCCAAAATTCAGCGGTTCCCCATCTCAGCCCAGAAAGCAGGTAGAACAACTTTTGTGGTGCCTTTCAGCTGCCTACCAAGGTAGTGTAAAAACTACCAAGAGAACTCCTGTCTGGCACCTTCCGCGGTGGAGTTGTGCATGGGGTGTGTTTGGAACATTTTGTCACCGGCCGAGTCCAAAATTCAGCGGTTCCCCATCTCAGCCCAGAAAGCAGGTAGAACAACTTTTGTGGTGTCTTTCAGATGCCTACCAAGGTAGTGTAAAAACTACCAGGAGAACTCCTGTCTGGCACCTTCCCCGGTGGAGTTGTGCATGGGGTGTGTTTGGAACATTTTGTCACCGGCCGAGTCCAAAATTCAGCGTTTCCCCATCTCAGCCCAGAAAGCAGGTAGAACAACTTTTGTGGTGTCTTTCAGATGCCTACCAAGGTAGTGTAAAAACTACCAGGAGAACTCCTGTCTGGCACCTTCCCCGGTGGAGTTGTGCATGGGGTGTGTTTGGAACATTTTGTCACCAGCCGACTCCAAAATTCAGCGGTTCCCCATCTCAGCCCAGAAAGCAGGTAGAACAACTTTTGTGGTGTCTTTCAGATGCCTACCAAGGTAGTGTAAAAACTACCAGGAGAACTCCTGTCTGGCACCTTCCCCGGTGGAGTTGTGCATGGGGTGTGTTTGGAACATTTTGTCACCGGCCGAGTCCAAAATTCAGCGTTTCCCCATCTCAGCCCAGAAAGCAGGTAGAACAACTTTTGTGGTGTCTTTCAGATGCCTACCAAGGTAGTGTAAAAACTACTAAGAGAACTCCTGCCTGGCACCTTCCCCGGTGGAGTTGTGCATGGGGTGTGTTTGGAACATTTTGTCACCAGCCGAGTCCAAAAATTCAGCGGTTCCCCATCTCAGCCCAGAAAGCAGGTAGAACAACTTTTGTGGTGTCTTTCAGATGCCTACCAAGGTAGTGTAAAAACTACCAGGGGAACTCCTGTCTGGCACCTTCCCCGGTGGAGTTGTGCATGGGGTGTGTTTGGAACATTTTGTCACCAGCCGACTCCAAAATTCAGCGTTTCCCCATCTCAGCCCAGAAAGCAGGTAGAACAACTTTTGAGGTGTCTTTCAGATGCCTACCGGAGCAATGTAAAATCTACCAGGAGAACTCCTGTCTGGCACCTTCCCCGGTGGAGTTGTGCATGGGGTGTGTTTGGAACATTTTGTCACCAGCCGAGTCCAAAATTCAGCCCTTCCCCATCTCAGCCCAGAAAGCAGGTAGAACAACTTTTGTGGTGTCTTTCAGATGCCTACCAAGGTAGTGTAAAAACTATCAAGAGAACTCCTGTCTGGCACCTTCCCCGGTGGAGTTGTGCATGGGGTGTGTTTGGAACATTTTGTCACCAGCCGACTCCAAAATTCAGCGTTTCCCCATCTCAGCCCAGAAAGCAGGAAGAACAACTTTTGTGGTGCCTTTCAAATGCCTACCAAGGTAGTGTAAAAACTACCAAGAGAACTCCTGTCTGGCACCTTCCCCGGTGGAGTTGTGCAGGGGGTGTGTTTGGAACATTTTGTCACCAGCCGACTCCAAAATTCAGCTGTTCCCCATCTCAGCCCAGAAAGCAGGTAGAACAACTTTTGTGGTGCCTTTCAAATGCCTACCAAGGTAGTGTAAAAACTACAAGGAGAACTCTTGTCTGGCACCTTCCCCGGTGGAGTTGTGCATGGGGTGTGTTTGGAACATTTTGTCACCGGCCGACTCCAAAATTCAGCGGTTCCCCATCTCAGCCCAGAAAGCAGGTAGAACAACTTTTGTGGTGTCTTTCAGATGCCTACCGGAGCAATGTAAAAACTACCAGGAGAACTCCTGTCTGGCACCTTCCCCGGTGGAGTTGTGCATGGCGTGTGTTTGGAACATTTTGTCACCAGCCGAGTCCAAAATTCAGCGGTTCCCCATCTCAGCCCAGAAAGCAGGTAGAACAACTTTTGTGGTGTCTTTCAGATGCCTACCAAGGTAGTGTAAAAACTACCAGGAGAACTCTTGTCTGGCACCTTCCCCGGTGGAGTTGTGCATGGGGTGTGTTTGGAACATTTTGTCACCAGCCGACTCCAAAATTCAGCGGTTCCCCATCTCAGCCCAGAAAGCAGGTAGAACAACTTTTGTGGTGCCTTTCAGATGCCTACCAAGGTAGTGTAAAAACTACCAACAGAGCTCCTGTCTGGCACCTTCCCCGGTGGAGTTGTGCATGGGGTGTGTTTGGAACATTTTGTCACCAGCCGACTCCAAAATTCAGCGTTTCCCCATCTCAGCCCAGAAAGCAGGTAGAACAACTTTTGTGGTGTCTTTCAGATGCCTACCAAGGTAGTGTAAAAACTACCAGGAGAACTCCTGTCTGGCACCTTCCCCGGTGGAGTTGTGCATGGGGTGTGTTTGGAACATTTTGTCACCAGCCGAGTCCAAAATTCAGCTCTTCCCCATCTCAGCCCAGAAAGCAGGTAGAACAACTTTTGTGGTGTCTTTCAGATGCCTACCAAGGTAGTGTAAAAACTATCAAGAGAACTCCTGTCTGGCACCTTCCCCGGTGGAGTTGTGCATGGGGTGTGTTTGGAACATTTTGTCACCAGCCGACTCCAAAATTCAGCGTTTCCCCATCTCAGCCCAGAAAGCAGGTAGAACAACTTTTGTGGTGTCTTTCAGATGCCTACCAAGGTAGTGTAAAATCTACCAGGAGAACTCCTGTCTGGCACCTTCCCCGGTGGAGTTGTGCATGGGGTGTGTTTGGAACATTTTGTCACCGGCCGACTCCAAAATTCAGCGGTTCCCCATCTCAGCCCAGAAAGCAGGTAGAACAACTTTTGTGGTGCCTTTCAGCTGCCTACCAAGGTAGTGTAAAAACTACCAGGAGAACTCTTGTCTGGCACCTTCCCCGGTGGAGTTGTGCATGGGGTGTGTTTGGAACATTTTGTCACCGGCCGACTCCAAAATTCAGCGGTTCCCCATCTCAGCCCAGAAAGCAGGTAGAACAACTTTTGTGGTGTCTTTCAGATGCCTACCGGAGCAATGTAAAAACTACCAGGAGAACTCCTGTCTGGCACCTTCCCCGGTGGAGTTGTGCAGGGGGTGTGTTTGGAACATTTTGTCACCAGCCGACTCCAAAATTCAGCGGTTCCCCATCTCAGCCCAGAAAGCAGGTAGAACAACTTTTGTGGTGTCTTTGAGGTGCCTACCAAGGTAGTGTAAAAACTACCAGGAGAACTCCTGTCTGGCACCTTCCCCGGTGGAGTTGTGCATGGGGTGTGTTTGGAACATTTTGTCACCGGCCGACTCCAAAATTCAGCGTTTCCCCATCTCAGCCCAGAAAGCAGGTAGAACAACTTTTGTGGTGCCTTTCAGATGCCTACCAAGGTAGTGTAAAAACTACCAACAGAGCTCCTGTCTGGCACCTTCCCCGGTGGAGTTGTGCATGGGGTGTGTTTGGAACATTTTGTCACCAGCCGAGTCCAAAATTCAGCGTTTCCCCATCTGAGCCCAGAAAGCAGGTAGAACAACTTTTGTGGTGTCTTTCAGATGCCTACCAAGGTAGTGTAAAAACTACCAGGGGAACTCCTGTCTGGCACCTTCCCCGGTGGAGTTGTGCATGGGGTGTGTTTGGAACATTTTGTCACCAGCCGACTCCAAAATTCAGCGGTTCCCCATCTCAGCCCAGAAAGCAGGTAGAACAACTTTTGTGGTGTCTTTCAGATGCCTACCAAGGTAGTGTAAAAACTACCAGGAGAACTCCTGTCTGGCACCTTCCCCGGTGGAGTTGTGCATGGGGTGTGTTTGGAACATTTTGTCACCGGCCGACTCCAAAATTCAGCGTTTCCCCATCTCAGCCCAGAAAGCAGGTAGAACAACTTTTGTGGTGCCTTTCAGCTGCCTACCAAGGTAGTGTAAAAACTACCAGGAGAACTCTTGTCTGGCACCTTCCCCGGTGGAGTTGTGCATGGGGTGTGTTTGGAACATTTTGTCACCGGCCGACTCCAAAATTCAGCGGTTCCCCATCTCAGCCCAGAAAGCAGGTAGAACAACTTTTGTGGTGTCTTTCAGATGCCTACCGGAGCAATGTAAAAACTACCAGGAGAACTCCTGTCTGGCACCTTCCCCGGTGGAGTTGTGCATGGGGTGTGTTTGGAACATTTTGTCACCAGCCGAGTCCAAAATTCAGCGGTTCCCCATCTCAGCCCAGAAAGCAGGTAGAACAACTTTTGTGGTGTCTTTCAAATGCCTACAAAGGTAGTGTAAAAACTACCAGGAGAACTCCTGTCTGGCACCTTCCCCGGTGGAGTTGTGCATGGGGTGTGTTTGGAACATTTTGTCACCGGCCGAGTCCAAAATTCAGCGGTTCCCCATCTCAGCCCAGAAAGCAGGTAGAACAACTTTTGTGGTGCCTTTCAGATGCCTACCAAGGTAGTGTAAAAACTACGAGGAGAACTCCTGTCTGGCACCTTCCCCGGTGGAGTTGTGCATGGGGTGTGTTTGGAACATTTTGTCACCGGCCGACTCCAAAATTCAGCGTTTCCCCATCTCAGCCCAGAAAGCAGGTAGAACAACTTTTGTGGTGTCTTTCAGATGCCTACCGGAGCAATGTAAAAACTACCAGGAGAACTCCTGTCTGGCACCTTCCCCGGTGGAGTTGTGCATGGGGTGTGTTTGGAACATTTTGTCACCAGCCGACTCCAAAATTCAGCGGTTCCCCATCTCAGCCCAGAAAGCAGGTAGAACAACTTTTGTGGTGTCTTTCAGATGCCTACCAAGGTAGTGTAAAAACTACCAGGAGAACTCCTGTCTGGCACCTTCCCCGGTGGAGTTGTGCATGGGGTGTGTTTGGAACATTTTGTCACCGGCCGAGTCCAAAATTCAGCGTTTCCCCATCTCAGCCCAGAAAGCAGGTAGAACAACTTTTGTGGTGCCTTTCAGATGCCTACCAAGGTAGTGTAAAAACTACCAGGGGAACTCCTGTCTGGCACCTTCCCCGGTGGAGTTGTGCATGGGGTGTGTTTGGAACATTTTGTCACCAGCCGAGTCCAAAATTCAGCGTTTCCCCATCTGAGCCCAGAAAGCAGGTAGAACAACTTTTGTGGTGTCTTTCAGATGCCTACCAAGGTAGTGTAAAAACTACCAGGGGAACTCCTGTCTGGCACCTTCCCCGGTGGAGTTGTGCATGGGGTGTGTTTGGAACATTTTGTCACCAGCCGAGTCCAAAATTCAGCGTTTCCCCATCTGAGCCCAGAAAGCAGGTAGAACAACTTTTGTGGTGTCTTTCAGATGCCTACCAAGGTAGTGTAAAAACTATCAAGAGAACTCCTGTCTGGCACCTTCCCCGGTGGAGTTGTGCATGGGGTGTGTTTGGAACATTTTGTCACCGGCCGACTCCAAAATTCAGCGTTTCCCCATCTCAGCCCAGAAAGCAGGTAGAACAACTTTTGTGGTGTCTTTCAGATGCCTACCAAGGTAGTGTAAAATCTACCAGGAGAACTCCTGTCTGGCACCTTCCCCGGTGGAGTTGTGCATGGGGTGTGTTTGGAACATTTTGTCACCGGCCGACTCCAAAATTCAGCGGTTCCCCATCTCAGCCCAGAAAGCAGGTAGAACAACTTTTGTGGTGCCTTTCAGCTGCCTACCAAGGTAGTGTAAAAACTACCAGGAGAACTCTTGTCTGGCACCTTCCCCGGTGGAGTTGTGCATGGGGTGTGTTTGGAACATTTTGTCACCGGCCGACTCCAAAATTCAGCGGTTCCCCATCTCAGCCCAGAAAGCAGGTAGAACAACTTTTGTGGTGTCTTTCAGATGCCTACCGGAGCAATGTAAAAACTACCAGGAGAACTCCTGTCTGGCACCTTCCCCGGTGGAGTTGTGCAGGGGGTGTGTTTGGAACATTTTGTCACCGGCCGACTCCAAAATTCAGCGGTTCCCCATCTCAGCCCAGAAAGCAGGTAGAACAACTTTTGTGGTGTCTTTGAGGTGCCTACCAAGGTAGTGTAAAAACTACCAGGAGAACTCCTGTCTGGCACCTTCCACGGTGGAGTTGTGCATGGGGTGTGTTTGGAACATTTTGTCACCGGCCGACTCCAAAATTCAGCGGTTCCCCATCTCAGCCCACAAAGCAGGTACAACAACTTTTCTTGTGCCTTTCAGCTGCCTACCAAGGTAGTGTAAAAACTACCAAAAGAATTCGTTCCTGGCACCTTCCCCGGTGGAGTTGTGCATGGGGTGTGTTTGGAACATTTTGTCACCGGCCGACTCCAAAATTCAGCGTTTCCCCATCTCAGCCCAGAAAGCAGGTAGAACAACTTCTGTGGTGTCTTTCAGATGCCTACCAAGGTAGTGTAAAAACTACCAAGAGAACTCCTGTCTGGCACCTTCCCCGGTGGAGTTTTGCATGGGGTGTGTTTGGAACATTTTGTCACCAGCCGACTCCAAAATTCAGCGATTCCCCATCTCAGCCCACAAAGCAGGTAGAACAACTTCTGTGGTGTCTTTCAGATGCCTACCGGAGCAATGTAAAAACTACCAGGAGAACTCCTGTCTGGCACCTTCCCCGGTGGAGTTGTGCATGGGGTGTGTTTGGAACATTTTGTCACCAGCCGAGTCCAAAATTCAGCGGTTCCCCATCTCAGCCCAGAAAGCAGGTAGAACAACTTTTGTGGTGTCTTTCAGATGCCTACCAAGGTAGTGTAAAAACTACTAAGAGAACTCCTGTCTGGCACCTTCCCCGGTGGAGTTGTGCATGGGGTGTGTTTGGAACATTTTGTCACCGGCCGACTCCAAAATTCAGCGGTTCCCCATCTCAGCCCAGAAAGCAGGTAGAACAACTTTTGTGGTGCCTTTCAGATGCCTACCAAGGTAGTGTAAAAACTACCAACAGAGCTCCTGTCTGGCACCTTCCCCGGTGGAGTTGTGCATGGGGTGTGTTTGGAACATTTTGTCACCAGCCGAGTCCAAAATTCAGCGTTTCCCCATCTCAGCCCAGAAAGCAGGTAGAACAACTTTTGTGGTGTCTTTCAGATGCCTACCAAGGTAGTGTAAAAACTACCAGGGGAACTCCTGTCTGGCACCTTCCCCGGTGGAGTTGTGCATGGGGTGTGTTTGGAACATTTTGTCACCAGCCGACTCCAAAATTCAGCGTTTCCCCATCTCAGCCCAGAAAGCAGGTAGAACAACTTTTGTGGTGTCTTTCAGATGCCTACCAAGGTAGTGTAAAAACTACCAGGAGAACTCCTGTCTGGCACCTTCCCCGGTGGAGTTGTGCATGGGGTGTGTTTGGAACATTTTGTCACCGGCCGACTCCAAAATTCAGCGTTTCCCCATCTCAGCCCAGAAAGCAGGTAGAACAACTTTTGTGGTGCCTTTCAGATGCCTACCAAGGTAGTGTAAAAACTACCAGGAGAACTCCTGTCTGGCACCTTCCCCGGTGGAGTTGTGCATGGGGTGTGTTTGGAACATTTTGTCACCAGCCGAGTCCAAAATTCAGCGTTTCCCCATCTGAGCCCAGAAAGCAGGTAGAACAACTTTTGTGGTGTCTTTCAGATGCCTACCAAGGTAGTGTAAAAACTACCAGGGGAACTCCTGTCTGGCACCTTCCCCGGTGGAGTTGTGCATGGGGTGTGTTTGGAACATTTTGTCACCAGCCGACTCCAAAATTCAGCGGTTCCCCATCTCAGCCCAGAAAGCAGGTAGAACAACTTTTGAGGTGTCTTTCAGATGCCTACCGGAGCAATGTAAAATCTATCAAGAGAACTCCTGTCTGGCACCTTCCCCGGTGGAGTTGTGCATGGGGTGTGTTTGGAACATTTTGTCAACGGCAGACTCCAAAATTCAGCGGTTCCCCATCTCAGCCCAGAAAGCAGGTAGAACAACTTTTGTGGTGTCTTTCAGATGCCTACCAGAGCAATGTAAAAACTACCAGGAGAACTCCTGTCTGGCACCTTCCCCGGTGGAGTTGTGCAGGGGGTGTGTTTGGAACATTTTGTCACCAGCCGAGTCCAAAATTCAGCGTTTCCCCATCTCAGCCCAGAAAGCAGGTAGAACAACTTTTGTGGTGCCTTTTAGATGCCTACCAAGGTAGTGTAAAAACTACCAAGAGAACTCCTGTCTGGCACCTTCCCCGGTGGAGTTGTGCATGGGGTGTGTTTGGAACATTTCGTCAACGGCAGACTCCAAAATTCAGCGGTTCCCCATCTCAGCCCAGAAAGCAGGTAGAACAACTTTTGTGGTGTCTTTCAGATGCCTACCGGAGCAATGTAAAAACTACCAGGAGAACTCCTGTCTGGCACCTTCCCCGGTGGAGTTGTGCATGGGGTGTGTTTGGAACATTTTGTCACCAGCCGAGTCCAAAATTCAGCGGTTCCCCATCTCAGCCCAGAAAGCAGGTAGAACAACTTTTGTGGTGTCTTTCAGATGCCTACCAAGGTAGTGTAAAAACTATCAAGAGAACTCCTGTCTGGCACCTTCCCCGGTGGAGTTGTGCATGGGGTGTGTTTGGAACATTTTGTCACCAGCCGACTCCAAAATTCAGCGTTTCCCCATCTCAGCCCAGAAAGCAGGTAGAACAACTTTTGTGGTGTCTTTCAGATGCCTACCAAGGTAGTGTAAAAACTACCAAGAGAACTCCTGTCTGGCACCTTCCCCGGTGGAGTTGTGCATGGGGTGTGTTTGGAACATTTTGTCACCGGCCGACTCCAAAATTCAGCTGTTCCCCATCTCAGCCCACAAAGCAGGTAGAACAACTTTTGTGGTGTCTTTCAGCTGCCTACCAAGGTAGTGTAAAAACTACCGGGAGAACTCCTGTCTGGCACCTTCCCCGGTGGAGTTGTGCATGGGGTGTGTTTGGAACATTTTGTCACCAGCCGAGTCCAAAATTCAGCGGTTCCCCATCTCAGCCCAGAAAGCAGGTAGAACATCTTTTGTGGTATCTTTCAGATGCCTACCGGATCAATGTAAAAACTACCGGGAGAACTCCTGTCTGGCACCTTCCCCGGTGGAGTTGTGCAGGGGGTGTGTTTGGAACATTTTGCCACCAGCCGACTCCAAAATTCAGCGGTTCCCCATCTCAGCCCACAAAGCAGGTACAACTTCTTTTCTTGTGCCTTTCAGCTGCCTACCAAGGTAGTGTAAAAACTACCAACAGAATTCGTTCCTGGCACCTTCCCCGGTGGAGTTGTGCATGGGGTGTCTGTGAAACATTTTGTCACCGGCCGACTCCAAAATTCAGCGGTTCCCCATCTCAGCCCAGAAAGCAGGTAGAACAACTTTTGTGGTGTCTTTCAGATGCCTACCGGAGCAATGTAAAAACTACCAGGAGAACTCCTGTCTGGCACCTTCCCCGGTGGAGTTGTGCATGGGGTGTGTTTGGAACATTTTGTCACCAGCCGAGTCCAAAATTCAGCTGTTCCCCATCTCAGCCCAGAAAGCAGGTAGAACAACTTTTGTGGTGTCTTTCAGATGCCTACCAAGGTAGTGTAAAAACTATCAAGAGAACTCCTGTCTTGCACCTTCCCCGGTGGAGTTGTGCATGGGGTGTGTTTGGAACATTTTGTCACCGGCCGACTCCAAAATTCAGCGTTTCCCTATCTCAGCCCAGAAAGCAGGTAGAACAACTTTTGTGGTGTCTTTCAGATGCCTACCAAGGTAGTGTAAAAACTACCAGGAGAACTCCTGTCTGGCACCTTCCCCGGTGGAGTTGTGCATGGGGTGTGTTTGGAACATTTTGTCACCAGCCGAGTCCAAAATTCAGCTGTTCCCCATCTCAGCCCAGAAAGCAGGTAGAACAACTTTTGTGGTGTCTTTCAGATGCCTACCAAGGTAGTGTAAAAACTATCAAGAGAACTCCTGTCTTGCACCTTCCCCGGTGGAGTTGTGCATGGGGTGTGTTTGGAACATTTTGTCACCGGCCGACTCCAAAATTCAGCGTTTCCCTATCTCAGCCCAGAAAGCAGGTAGAACAACTTTTGTGGTGTCTTTCAGATGCCTACCAAGGTAGTGTAAAAACTACCAGGAGAACTCCTGTCTGGCACCTTCCCCGGTGGAGTTGTGCATGGGGTGTGTTTGGAACATTTTGTCACCAGCCGAGTCCAAAATTCAGCTTTTCCCCATCTCAGCCCAGAAAGCAGGTAGAACAACTTTTGTGGTGCCTTTCAGCTGCCTACCAAGGTAGTGTAAAAACTACCAGGAGAACTCCTGTCTGGCACCTTCCGTGGTGGAGTTGTGCATGGGGTGTGTTTGGAACATTTTGTCACCAGCCGAGTCCAAAATTCAGCGTTTCCCCATCTCAGCCCAGAAAGCAGGTAGAACAACTTTTGTGGTGCCTTTCAGCTGCCTACCAAGGTAGTGTAAAAACTACTAAGAGAACTCCTGTCTGGCACCTTCCCCGGTGGAGTTTTGCATGGGGTGTGTTTGGAACATTTTGTCACCAGCCGAGTCCAAAATTCAGCGATTCCCCATCTCAGCCCAGAAAGCAGGTAGAACAACTTCTGTGGTGTCTTTCAGATGCCTACCAAGGTAGTGTAAAAACTACCAACAGAATTCGTTCCTGGCACCTTCCCCGGTGGAGTTGTGCATGGGGTGTGTTTGGAACATTTTGTCACCGGCCGACTCCAAAATTCAGCTGTTCCCCATCTCAGCCCAGAAAGCAGGAAGAACAACTTTTGTGGTGCCTTTCAAATGCCTACCAAGGTAGTGTAAAAACTACTAAGAGAACTCCTGTCTGGCACCTTCCCCGGTGGAGTTGTGCATGGGGTGTGTTTGGAACATTTTGTCACCGGCCGACTCCAAAATTCAGCGTTTCCCCATCTCAGCCCACAAAGCAGGTAGAACAACTTTTGTGGTGCCTTTCAGCTGCCTACCAAGGTAGTGTAAAAACTACTAAGAGAACTCCTGTCTGGCACCTTCCCCGGTGGAGTTGTGCATGGGGTGTGTTTGGAACATTTTGTCACCGGCCGAGTCCAAAATTCAGTGATTCCCCATCTCAGCCCAGAAAGCAGGTAGAACAACTTTTGTGGTGCCTTTCAGATGCCTACCAAGGTAGTGTAAAAACTACCAGGAGAACTCCTGTCTGGCACCTTCCCCGGTGGAGTTGTGCAGGGGGTGTGTTTGGAACATTTTGCCACCAGCCGACTCCAAAATTCAGCGGTTCCCCATCTCAGCCCACAAAGCAGGTACAACTTCTTTTCTTGTGCCTTTCAGCTGCCTACCAAGGTAGTGTAAAAACTACCAACAGAATTCGTTCCTGGCACCTTCCCCGGTGGAGTTGTGTATGGGGTGTGTTTGGAACATTTTGTCACCAGCCGACTCCAAAATTCAGCGGTTCCCCATCTCAGCCCAGAAAGCAGGTAGAACAACTTTTGTGGTGTCTTTCAGATGCCTACCAAGGTAGTGTAAAAACTACCAAGAGAACTCCTGTCTGGCACCTTCGCCGGTGGAGTTGTGCATGGGGTGTGTTTGGAACATTTTGTCACCGGCCGAGTCCAAAATTCAGCCGTTCCCCATCTCAGCCCACAAAGCAGGTAGAACAACTTTTGTGGTGTCTTTCAGCTGCCTACCAAGGTAGTGTAAAAACTACCAAGAGAACTCCTGTCTGGCACCTTCCCCGGTGGAGTTGTGCATGGGGTGTGTTTGGAACATTTTGTCACCGGCCGACTCCAAAATTCAGCTGTTCCCCATCTCAGCCCAGAAAGCAGGTAGAACAAGTTTTGTTGTGTCTTTCAGATGCCTACCAAGGTAGTGTAAAAACTCCTAAGAGAACTCCTGTCTGGCACCTTCCCCGGTGGAGTTTTGCATGGGTTGTGTTTGGAACATTTTGTCACCGGCCGAGTCCAAAATTCAGCGATTCCCCATCTCAGCCCAGAAAGCAGGTAGAACAACTTCTGTGGTGTCTTTCAGATGCCTACCAAGGTAGTGTAAAAACTACCAGGAGAACTCCTGTCTGGCACCTTCCGTGGTGGAGTTGTGCATGGGGTGTGTTTGGAACATTTTGTCACCAGCCGAGTCCAAAATTCAGCGTTTCCCCATCTCAGCCCAGAAAGCAGGTAGAACAACTTTTGTGGTGCCTTTTAGATGCCTACCAAGGTAGTGTAAAAACTACCAAGAGAACTCCTGTCTGGCACCTTCCCCGGTGGAGTTGTGCATGGGGTGTGTTTGGAACATTTTGTCACCGGCCGACTCCAAAATTCAGCGGTTCCCCATCTCAGCCCAGAAAGCAGGTAGAACAACTTTTGTGGTGTCTTTCAGATGCCTACCAAGGTATTGTAAAAACTACCAAGAGAACTCCTGTCTGGCACCTTCCCCGGTGGAGTTGTGCATGGGGTGTGTTTGGAACATTTTGTCACCGGCCGAGTCCAAAATTCAGCGATTCCCCATCTCAGCCCAGAAAGCAGGTAGAACAACTTTTGTTGTGTCTTTCAGATGCCTACCAAGGTAGTGTAAAAACTACCGGTAGAACTCCTGTCTGGCACCTTCCCCGGTGGAGTTGTGCAGGGGGTGTGTTTGGAACATTTTGCCACCAGCCGACTCCAAAATTCAGCGGTTCCCCATCTCAGCCCACAAAGCAGGTACAACTTCTTTTCTTGTGCCTTTCAGCTGCCTACCAAGGTAGTGTAAAAACTACCAACAGAATTCGTTCCTGGCACCTTCCCCGGTGGAGTTGTGTATGGGGTGTGTTTGGAACATTTTGTCACCAGCCGACTCCAAAATTCAGCGGTTCCCCATCTCAGCCCAGAAAGCAGGTAGAACAACTTTTGTGGTGTCTTTCAGATGCCTACCAAGGTAGTGTAAAAACTACCAAGAGAACTCCTGTCTGGCACCTTCCCCGGTGGAGTTGTGCATGGGGTGTGTTTGGAACATTTTGTCACCGGCCGACTCCAAAATTCAGCCGTTCCCCATCTCAGCCCACAAAGCAGGTAGAACAACTTTTGTGGTGTCTTTCAGCTGCCTACCAAGGTAGTGTAAAAACTACCAAGAGAACTCCTGTCTGGCACCTTCCCCGGTGGAGTTGTGCATGGGGTGTGTTTGGAACATTTTGTCACCGGCCGACTCCAAAATTCAGCTGTTCCCCATCTCAGCCCAGAAAGCAGGTAGAACAACTTTTGTGGTGTCTTTCAAATGCCTACCAAGGTAGTGTAAAAACTCCTAAGAGAACTCCTGTCTGGCACCTTCCCCGGTGGAGTTGTGCATGGGGTGTCTATGGAACATTTTGTCACCGGCCGAGTCCAAAATTCAGCGTTTCCCCATCTCAGCCCAGAAAGCAGGTAGAACAACTTTTGTGGTGTCTTTCAGATGCCTACCAAGGTAGTGTAAAAACTACCAGGAGAACTCCTGTCTGGCACCTTCCGTGGTGGAGTTGTGCATGGGGTGTGTTTGGAACATTTTGTCACCAGCCGACTCCAAAATTCAGCGTTTCCCCATCTCAGCCCAGAAAGCAGGTAGAACAACTTTTGTGGTGCCTTTCAGCTGCCTACCAAGGTAGTGTAAAAACTACTAAGAAAACTCCTGTCTGGCACCTTCCCCGGTGGAGTTTTGCATGGGGTGTGTTTGGAACATTTTGTCACCAGCCGAGTCCAAAATTCAGCGATTCCCCATCTCAGCCCAGAAAGCAGGTAGAACAACTTCTGTGGTGTCTTTCAGATGCCTACCAAGGTAGTGTAAAAACTACCAAGAGAACTCCTGTCTGGCACCTTCCCCGGTGGAGTTGTGCATGGGGTGTGTTTGGAACATTTTGTCACCGGCCGACTCCAAAATTCAGCTGTTCCCCATCTCAGCCCAGAAAGCAGGAAGAACAACTTTTGTGGTGCCTTTCAAATGCCTACCAAGGTAGTGTAAAAACTACTAAGAGAACTCCTGTCTGGCACCTTCCCCGGTGGAGTTGTGCATGGGGTGTGTTTGGAACATTTTGTCACCAGCCGAGTCCAAAATTCAGCGGTTCCCCATCTCAGCCCACAAAGCAGGTACAACAACTTTTCTTGTGCCTTTCAGCTGCCTACCAAGGTAGTGTAAAAACTACCAACAGAATTCGTTCCTGGCACCTTCCCCGGTGGAGTTGTGCATGGGGTGTGTTTGGAACATTTTGTCACCGGCCGACTCCAAAATTCAGCGGTTCCCCATCTCAGCCCAGAAAGCAGGTAGAACAACTTTTGTGATGTCTTTCAGCGGCCTACCGGAGCAATGTAAAAACTACCAGGAGAACTCCTGTCTGGCACCTTCCCCGGTGGAGTTGTGCATGGGGTGTGTTTGGAACATTTTGTCACCGGCCGACTCCAAAATTCAGCCTTTCCCCATCTCAGCCCAGAAAGCAGGTAGAACAACTTTTGTGGTGCCTTTCAGCTGCCTACCAAGGTAGTGTAAAAACTACTATGAGAACTCCTGCCTGGCACCTTCCCCGGTGGAGTTGTGCATGGGGTGTGTTTGGAACATTTTGTCACCGGCCGAGTCCAAAATTCAGCGATTCCCCATCTCAGCCAAGAAAGCAGGTAGAACAACTTTTGTTGTGTCTTTCAGATGCCTACCAAGGTAGTGTAAAAACTACCAGGAGAACTCCTGTCTGGCACCTTCCGTGGTGGAGTTGTACATGGGGTGTGTTTGGAACATTTTGTCACCAGCCGAGTCCAAAATTCAGCGTTTCCCCATCTCAGCCCAGAAAGCAGGTAGAACAACTTTTGTGGTGCCTTTTAGATGCCTACCAAGGTAGTGTAAAAACTACCAAGAGAACTCCTGTCTGGCACCTTCCCCGGTGGAGTTGTGCATGGGGTGTGTTTGGAACATTTTGTCACCGGCCGACTCCAAAATTCAGCGGTTCCCCATCTCAGCCCAGAAAGCAGGTAGAACAACTTTTGTGGTGTCTTTCAGATGCCTACCAAGGTAGTGTAAAAACTACCAAGAGAACTCCTGTCTGGCACCTTCCCCGGTGGAGTTGTGCATGGGGTGTGTTTGGAACATTTTGTCACCGGCCGACTCCAAAATTCAGCGGTTCCCCATCTCAGCCCAGAAAGCAGGTACAACAACTTTTCTTGTGCCTTTCAGCTGCCTACCAAGGTAGTGTAAAAACTACCAACAGAATTCGTTCCTGGCACCTTCCCCGGTGGAGTTGTGCATGGGGTGTGTTTGGAACATTTTGTCACCGGCCGAGTCCAAAATTCAGCGGTTCCCCATCTCAGCCCAGAAAGCAGGTAGAACAACTTTTGTGGTGCCTTCCAGCTGCCTACCAAGGTAGTGTAAAAACTACCAACAGAATTCGTTCCTGGCACCTTCCCCGGTGGAGTTGTGCATGGGGTGTGTTTGGAACATTTTGTCACCGGCCGACTCCAAAATTCAGCGGTTCCCCATCTCAGCCCAGAAAGCAGGTAGAACAACTTTTGTTGTGTCTTTCAGATGCCTACCAAGGTAGTGTAAAAATTATTAAGAGAACTCCTGTCTGGCACCTTCCCCGGTGGAGTTGTGCATGGGGTGTGTTTGGAACATTTTGTCACCAGCCGAGTCCAAAATTCAGCGTTTCCCCATCTCAGCCCAGAAAGCAGGTAGAACATCTTTTGTGGTATCTTTCAGATGCCTACCGGATCAATGTAAAAACTACCGGGAGAACTCCTGTCTGGCACCTTCCCCGGTGGAGTTGTGCAGGGGGTGTGTTTGGAACATTTTGCCACCAGCCGACTCCAAAATTCAGCGGTTCCCCATCTCAGCCCACAAAGCAGGTACAACTTCTTTTCTTGTGCCTTTCAGCTGCCTACCAAGGTAGTGTAAAAACTACCAACAGAATTCGTTCCTGGCACCTTCCCCGGTGGAGTTGTGCATGGGGTGTCTGTGAAACATTTTGTCACCGGCCGACTCCAAAATTCAGCGGTTCCCCATCTCAGCCCAGAAAGCAGGTAGAACAACTTTTGTGGTGTCTTTCAGATGCCTAGCGGAGCAATGTAAAAACTACCAGGAGAACTCCTGTCTGGCACCTTCCCCGGTGGAGTTGTACATGGGGTGTGTTTGGAACATTTTGTCACCGGCCGAGTCCAAAATTCAGCGTTTCCCCATCTCAGCCCAGAAAGCAGGTAGAACAACTTTTGTGGTGTCTTTCAGATGCCTACCAAGGTAGTGTAAAAACTACCAACAGAATTCGTTCCTGGCACCTTCCCCGGTGGAGTTGTGCATGGGGTGTGTTTGGAACATTTTGTCACCGGCCGACTCCAAAATTCAGCGGTTCCCCATCTCAGCCCAGAAAGCAGGTAGAACAACTTTTGTTGTGTCTTTCAGATGCCTACCAAGGTAGTGTAAAAATTATTAAGAGAACTCCTGTCTGGCACCTTCCCCGGTGGAGTTGTGCATGGGGTGTGTTTGGAACATTTTGTCACCAGCCGAGTCCAAAATTCAGCGTTTCCCCATCTCAGCCCAGAAAGCAGGTAGAACATCTTTTGTGGTATCTTTCAGATGCCTACCGGATCAATGTAAAAACTACCGGGAGAACTCCTGTCTGGCACCTTCCCCGGTGGAGTTGTGCAGGGGGTGTGTTTGGAACATTTTGCCACCAGCCGACTCCAAAATTCAGCGGTTCCCCATCTCAGCCCACAAAGCAGGTACAACTTCTTTTCTTGTGCCTTTCAGCTGCCTACCAAGGTAGTGTAAAAACTACCAACAGAATTCGTTCCTGGCACCTTCCCCGGTGGAGTTGTGCATGGGGTGTCTGTGAAACATTTTGTCACCGGCCGACTCCAAAATTCAGCGGTTCCCCATCTCAGCCCAGAAAGCAGGTAGAACAACTTTTGTGGTGTCTTTCAGATGCCTAGCGGAGCAATGTAAAAACTACCAGGAGAACTCCTGTCTGGCACCTTCCCCGGTGGAGTTGTGCATGGGGTGTGTTTGGAACATTTTGTCACCAGCCGACTCCAAAATTCAGCGGTTCCCCATCTCAGCCCAGAAAGCAGGTAGAACAACTTTTGTGGTGTCTTTCAGATGCCTACCAAGGTAGTGTAAAAACTACCAAGAGAACTCCTGTCTGGCACCTTCCCCGGTGGAGTTGTGCATGGGGTGTGTTTGGAACATTTTGTCACCGGCCGACTCCAAAATTCAGCGGTTCCCCATCTCAGCCCAGAAAGCAGGTACAACAACTTTTCTTGTGCCTTTCAGCTGCCTACCAAGGTAGTGTAAAAACTACCAACAGAATTCGTTCCTGGCACCTTCCCCGGTGGAGTTGTGCATGGGGTGTGTTTGGAACATTTTGTCACCGGCCGACTCCAAAATTCAGCGGTTCCCCATCTCAGCCCAGAAAGCAGGTAGAACAACTTTTGTGGTGTCTTTCAGATGCCTAGCGGAGCAATGTAAAAACTACTAAGAGAACTCCTGTCTGGCACCTTCCCCGGTGGAGTTGTGCATGGGGTGTGTTTGGAACATTTTGTCACCGGCCGAGTCCAAAATTCAGCGTTTCCCCATCTCAGCCCAGAAAGCAGGTAGAACAACTTTTGTGGTGTCTTTCAGATGCCTACCAAGGTAGTGTAAAAACTACTAAGAGAACTCCTGCCTGGCACCTTCCGTGGTGGAGTTGTGCATGGGGTGTGTTTGGAACATTTTGTCACCGGCCGAGTCCAAAATTCAGCGATTCCCCATCTCAGCCCAGAAAGCAGGTAGAACAACTTTTGTTGTGTCTTTCAGATGCCTACCAAGGTAGTGTAAAAACTACCGGGAGAACTCCTGTCTGGCACCTTCCCCGGTGGAGTTGTGCATGGGGTGTGTTTGGAACATTTTGTCACCAGCCGAGTCCAAAATTCAGCGGTTCCCCATCTCAGCCCACAAAGCAGGTAGAACATCTTTTGTGGTATCTTTCAGATGCCTACCGGATCAATGTAAAAACTACCGGGAGAACTCCTGTCTGGCACCTTCCCCGGTGGAGTTGTGCAGGGGGTGTGTTTGGAACATTTTGCCACCAGCCGACTCCAAAATTCAGCGGTTCCCCATCTCAGCCCACAAAGCAGGTACAACTTCTTTTCTTGTGCCTTTCAGCTGACTACCAAGGTAGTGTAAAAACTACCAACAGAATTCGTTCCTGGCACCTTCCCCGGTGGAGTTGTGCATGGGGTGTCGGTGAAACATTTTGTCACCGGCCGAGTCCAAAATTCAGCGTTTCCCCATCTCAGCCCAGAAAGCAGGTAGAACAACTTTTGTGGTGTCTTTCAGATGCCTACCAAGGTAGTGTAAAAACTACTAAGAGAACTCCTGCCTGGCACCTTCCGTGGTGGAGTTGTGCATGGGGTGTGTTTGGAACATTTTGTCACCGGCCGAGTCCAAAATTCAGCGATTCCCCATCTCAGCCCAGAAAGCAGGTAGAACAACTTTTGTTGTGTCTTTCAGATGCCTACCAAGGTAGTGTAAAAACTACCGGGAGAACTCCTGTCTGGCACCTTCCCCGGTGGAGTTGTGCATGGGGTGTGTTTGGAACATTTTGTCACCAGCCGAGTCCAAAATTCAGCGGTTCCCCATCTCAGCCCAGAAAGCAGGTAGAACATCTTTTGTGGTATCTTTCAGATGCCTACCGGATCAATGTAAAAACTACCGGGAGAACTCCTGTCTGGCACCTTCCCCGGTGGAGTTGTGCAGGGGGTGTGTTTGGAACATTTTGCCACCAGCCGACTCCAAAATTCAGCGGTTCCCCATCTCAGCCCACAAAGCAGGTACAACTTCTTTTCTTGTGCCTTTCAGCTGCCTACCAAGGTAGTGTAAAAACTACCAACAGAATTCGTTCCTGGCACCTTCCCCGGTGGAGTTGTGCATGGGGTGTCTGTGAAACATTTTGTCACCGGCCGACTCCAAAATTCAGCGGTTCCCCATCTCAGCCCAGAAAGCAGGTAGAACAACTTTTGTGGTGTCTTTCAGATGCCTACCGGAGCAATGTAAAAACTACCAGGAGAACTCCTGTCTGGCACCTTCCCCGGTGGAGTTGTGCATGGGGTGTGTTTGGAACATTTTGTCACCAGCCGAGTCCAAAATTCAGCTGTTCCCCATCTCAGCCCAGAAAGCAGGTAGAACAACTTTTGTGGTGTCTTTCAGATGCCTACCAAGGTAGTGTAAAAACTATCAAGAGAACTCCTGTCTGGCACCTTCCCCGGTGGAGTTGTGCATGGGGTGTGTTTGGAACATTTTGTCACCAGCCGACTCCAAAATTCAGCGTTTCCCCATCTCAGCCCAGAAAGCAGGTAGAACAACTTTTGTGGTGTCTTTCAGATGCCTACCAAGGTAGTGTAAAAACTACCAGGAGAACTCCTGTCTGGCACCTTCCCCGGTGGAGTTGTGCATGGGGTGTGTTTGGAACATTTTGTCACCAGCCGACTCCAAAATTCAGCGTTTCCCCATCTCAGCCCAGAAAGCAGGTAGAACAACTTTTGTGGTGCCTTTCAGATGCCTACCAAGGTAGTGTAAAAACTACCAAGAGAACTCCTGTCTGGCACCTTCCGCGGTGGAGTTGTGCATGGGGTGTGTTTGGAACATTTTGTCACCAGCCGACTCCAAAATTCAGCGGTTCCCCATCTCAGCCCAGAAAGCAGGTAGAACAACTTTTGTGGTGTCTTTCAGATGCCTACCAAGGTAGTGTAAAAACTACCAGGAGAACTCCTGTCTGGCACCTTCCCCGGTGGAGTTGTGCATGGGGTGTGTTTGGAACATTTTGTCACCGGCCGAGTCCAAAATTCAGCGTTTCCCCATCTCAGCCCAGAAAGCAGGTAGAACAACTTTTGTGATGTCTTTCAGATGCCTAGCGGAGCAATGTAAAAACTACCAGGAGAACTCCTGTCTGGCACCTTCCCCGGTGGAGTTGTGCATGGGGTGTGTTTGGAACATTTTGTCACCGGCCGAGTCCAAAATTCAGCGGTTCCCCATCTCAGCCCAGAAAGCAGGTACAACAACTTTTGTGGTGTCTTTCAGATGCCTACCAAGGTAGTGTAAAAACTACCAACAGAATTCGTTCCTGGCACCTTCCCCGGTGGAGTTGTGCATGGGGTGTGTTTGGAACATTTTGTCACCAGCCGAGTCCAAAAGTCAGCGGTTCCCCATCTCAGCCCAGAAAGCAGGTAGAACAACTTTTGTGGTGTCTTTCAGATGCCTACCAAGGTAGTGTAAAAACTACCAGGAGAACTCCTGTCTGGCACCTTCCCCGGTGGAGTTGTGCATGGGGTGTGTTTGGAACATTTTGTCACCAGCCGAGTCCAAAATTCAGCGGTTCCCCATCTCAGCCCAGAAAGCAGGTAGAACATCTTTTGTGGTATCTTTCAGATGCCTACCGGATCAATGTAAAAACTACCGGGAGAACTCCTGTCTGGCACCTTCCCCGGTGGAGTTGTGCAGGGGGTGTGTTTGGAACATTTTGCCACCAGCCGACTCCAAAATTCAGCGGTTCCCCATCTCAGCCCACAAAGCAGGTACAACTTCTTTTCTTGTGCCTTTCAGCTGCCTACCAAGGTAGTGTAAAAACTACCAACAGAATTCGTTCCTGGCACCTTCCCCGGTGGAGTTGTGCATGGGGTGTCTGTGAAACATTTTGTCACCGGCCGACTCCAAAATTCAGCGGTTCCCCATCTCAGCCCAGAAAGCAGGTAGAACAACTTTTGTGGTGTCTTTCAGATGCCTACCGGAGCAATGTAAAAACTACCAGGAGAACTCCTGTCTGGCACCTTCCCCGGTGGAGTTGTGCATGGGGTGTGTTTGGAACATTTTGTCACCAGCCGAGTCCAAAATTCAGCTGTTCCCCATCTCAGCCCAGAAAGCAGGTAGAACAACTTTTGTGGTGTCTTTCAGATGCCTACCAAGGTAGTGTAAAAACTATCAAGAGAACTCCTGTCTGGCACCTTCCCCGGTGGAGTTGTGCATGGGGTGTGTTTGGAACATTTTGTCACCAGCCGACTCCAAAATTCAGCGTTTCCCCATCTCAGCCCAGAAAGCAGGTAGAACAACTTTTGTGGTGTCTTTCAGATGCCTACCAAGGTAGTGTAAAAACTACCAGGAGAACTCCTGTCTGGCACCTTCCCCGGTGGAGTTGTGCATGGGGTGTGTTTGGAACATTTTGTCACCAGCCGACTCCAAAATTCAGCGTTTCCCCATCTCAGCCCAGAAAGCAGGTAGAACAACTTTTGTGGTGCCTTTCAGATGCCTACCAAGGTAGTGTAAAAACTACCAAGAGAACTCCTGTCTGGCACCTTCCGCGGTGGAGTTGTGCATGGGGTGTGTTTGGAACATTTTGTCACCAGCCGACTCCAAAATTCAGCGGTTCCCCATCTCAGCCCAGAAAGCAGGTAGAACAACTTTTGTGGTGTCTTTCAGATGCCTACCAAGGTAGTGTAAAAACTACCAGGAGAACTCCTGTCTGGCACCTTCCCCGGTGGAGTTGTGCATGGGGTGTGTTTGGAACATTTTGTCACCGGCCGAGTCCAAAATTCAGCGTTTCCCCATCTCAGCCCAGAAAGCAGGTAGAACAACTTTTGTGATGTCTTTCAGATGCCTAGCGGAGCAATGTAAAAACTACCAGGAGAACTCCTGTCTGGCACCTTCCCCGGTGGAGTTGTGCATGGGGTGTGTTTGGAACATTTTGTCACCGGCCGAGTCCAAAATTCAGCGGTTCCCCATCTCAGCCCAGAAAGCAGGTACAACAACTTTTGTGGTGTCTTTCAGATGCCTACCAAGGTAGTGTAAAAACTACCAACAGAATTCGTTCCTGGCACCTTCCCCGGTGGAGTTGTGCATGGGGTGTGTTTGGAACATTTTGTCACCAGCCGAGTCCAAAAGTCAGCGGTTCCCCATCTCAGCCCAGAAAGCAGGTAGAACAACTTTTGTGGTGTCTTTCAGATGCCTACCAAGGTAGTGTAAAAACTACCAGGAGAACTCCTGTCTGGCCCCTTCCCCGGTGGAGTTGTGCATGGGGTGTGTTTGGAACATTTTGTCACCGGCCGAGTCCAAAATTCAGCGATTCCCCATCTCAGCCCAGAAAGCAGGTAGAACAACTTTTGTGGTGTCTTTCAGATGCCTACCAAGGTAGTGTAAAAACTACCAGGAGAACTCCTGTCTGGCACCTTCCCCGGTGGAGTTGTGCATGGGGTGTGTTTGGAACATTTTGTCACCAGCCGACTCCAAAATTCAGCGGTTCCCCATCTCAGCCCAGAAAGCAGGTAGAACATCTTTTGTGGTATCTTTCAGATGCCTACCAAGGTAGTGTAAAAACTACCAGGGGAACTCCTGTCTGGCACCTTCCCCGGTGGAGTTGTGCATGGGGGTGTGTTTGGAACATTTTGTCACCGGCCGAGTCCAAAATTCAGCGGTTCCCCATCTCAGCCCACAAAGCAGGTACAACAACTTTTCTTGTGCCTTTCAGCTGCCTACCAAGGTAGTGTAAAAACTACCAAAAGAATTCGTTCCTGGCACCTTCCCCGGGTGGAGTTGTGCATGGGGTGTGTTTGGAACATTTTGTCACCAGCCGACTCCAAATTCAGCGGTTCCCCATTTCAGCCCAGAAAGCAGGTAGAACAACTTTTGTGGTGTCTTTCAGATGCCTACCAAGGTAGTGTAAAAACTACCAAGAGAACTCCTGTCTGGCACCTTCCCCGGTGGAGTTGTGCATGGGGTGTGTTTGGAACATTTTGTCACCGGCCGACTCCAAAATTCAGCGATTCCCCATCTCAGCCCAGAAAGCAGGTAGAACAACATCTGTGGTGTCTTTAGATGCCTACCAAGGTAGTGTAAAAACTACCAGGAGAACTCCTGTCTGGCACCTTCCGTGGTGGAGTTGTGCATGGGGTGTGTTTGGAACATTTTGTCACCAGCCGACTCCAAAATTCAGCGTTTCCCCATCTCAGCCCAGAAAGCAGGTAGAACAACTTTTGTGGTGCCTTTCAGATGCCTACCAAGGTAGTGTAAAAACTACCAAGAGAACTCCTGTCTGGCACCTTCCGCGGTGGAGTTGTGCATGGGGTGTGTTTGGAACATTTTGTCACCGGCCGAGTCCAAAATTCAGCGGTTCCCCATCTCAGCCCAGAAAGCAGGTAGAACAACTTTTGTGGTGTCTTTCAGATGCCTACCAAGGTAGTGTAAAAACTACCAGGAGAACTCCTGTCTGGCACCTTCCCCGGTGGAGTTGTGCATGGGGTGTGTTTGGAACATTTTGTCACCAGCCGAGTCCAAAATTCAGCGGTTCCCCATCTGAGCCCAGAAAGCAGGTAGAACAACTTTTGTGGTGTCTTTCAGATGCCTACCAAGGTAGTGTAAAAACTACCAGGAGAACTCCTGTCTGGCACCTTCCCCGGTGGAGTTGTGCATGGGGGTGTGTTTGGAACATTTTGTCACCGGCCGAGTCCAAAATTCAGCGTTTCCCCATCTCAGCCAGAAAGCAGGTAGAACAACTTTTGTGGTGTCTTTCAGATGCCTACCAAGGTAGTGTAAAAACTACTAAGAGAACTCCTGCCTGGCACCTTCCCCGGTGGAGGTTGTGCATGGGGTGTGTTTGGAACATTTTGTCACCAGCCGAGTCCAAAATTCAGCGTTTCCCCATCTCAGCCCAGAAAGCAGGTAGAACAACTTTTGTGGTGTCTTTCAGATGCCTACCAAGGTAGTGTAAAAACTACCAGGGGAACTCCTGTCTGGCACCTTCCCCGGTGGAGTTGTGCATGGGGTGTGTGTTTGGAACATTTTGTCACCAGCCGACTCCAAAATTCAGCGGTTCCCCATCTCAGCCCAGAAAGCAGGTAGAACAACTTTTGAGGTGTCTTTCAGATGCCTAACGGAGCAATGTAAAATCTACCAGGAGAACTCCTGTCTGGCACCTTCCCCGGTGGAGTGTGCATGGGGTGTGTTTGGAACATTTTGTCACCGGCCGACTCCAAAATTCAGCGGTTCCCCATCTCAGCCCAGAAAGCAGGTAGAACAACTTTTGTGGTGTCTTTCAGATGCCTACCAGAGCAATGTAAAAACTACCAGGAGAACTCCTGTCTGGCACCTTCCCCGGTGGAGTTGTGCATGGGGTGTGTTTGGAACATTTTGTCACCGGCCGACTCCAAAATTCAGCGGTTCCCCATCTCAGCCCAGAAAGCAGGTAGAACAACTTTTGTGGTGCCTTTCAGATGCCTACCAAGGTAGTGTAAAAACTACGAGGAGAACTCCTGTCTGGCACCTTCCCCGGTGGAGTTGTGCATGGGGTGTCTTTGGAACATTTTGTCACCAGCCGACTCCAAAATTCAGCGGTTCCCCATCTCAGCCCAGAAAGCAGGAAGAACAACTTTTGTGGTGCCTTTCAAATGCCTACCAAGGTAGTGTAAAAACTACCAGGAGAACTCTTGTCTGGCACCTTCCGGTGGAGTTGTGCATGGGGTGTGTTTGGAACATTTTGTCACCGGCCGACTCCAAAATTCAGCGGTTCCCCATCTCAGCCCAGAAAGCAGGTAGAACAACTTTTGTGGTGTCTTTCAGATGCCTACCGGAGCAATGTAAAAACTACCAGGAGAACTCCTGTCTGGCACCTTCCCCGGTGGAGTTGTGCATGGCGTGTGTTTGGAACATTTTGTCACCAGCCGAGTCCAAAATTCAGCGGTTCCCCATCTCAGCCCAGAAAGCAGGTAGAACAACTTTTGTGGTGTCTTTCAGATGCCTACCAAGGTAGTGTAAAAACTACCAGGAGAACTCTTGTCTGGCACCTTCCCCGGTGGAGTTGTGCATGGGGTGTGTTTGGAACATTTTGTCACCAGCCGACTCCAAAATTCAGCGGTTCCCCATCTCAGCCCAGAAAGCAGGTAGAACAACTTTTGTGGTGCCTTTCAGATGCCTACCAAGGTAGTGTAAAAACTACCACAGAGCTCCTGTCTGGCACCTTCCCCGGTGGAGTTGTGCATGGGGTGTGTTTGGAACATTTTGTCACCAGCCGACTCCAAAATTCAGCGTTTCCCCATCTCAGCCCAGAAAGCAGGTAGAACAACTTTTGTGGTGTCTTTCAGATGCCTACCAAGGTAGTGTAAAAACTACCAGGAGAACTCCTGTCTGGCACCTTCCCCGGTGGAGTTGTGCATGGGGTGTGTTTGGAACATTTTGTCACCAGCCGAGTCCAAAATTCAGCTCTTCCCCATCTCAGCCCAGAAAGCAGGTAGAACAACTTTTGTGGTGTCTTTCAGATGCCTACCAAGGTAGTGTAAAAACTATCAAGAGAACTCCTGTCTGGCACCTTCCCCGGTGGAGTTGTGCATGGGGTGTGTTTGGAACATTTTGTCACCAGCCGACTCCAAAATTCAGCGTTTCCCCATCTCAGCCCAGAAAGCAGGTAGAACAACTTTTGTGGTGTCTTTCAGATGCCTACCAAGGTAGTGTAAAATCTACCAGGAGAACTCCTGTCTGGCACCTTCCCCGGTGGAGTTGTGCATGGGGTGTGTTTGGAACATTTTGTCACCGGCCGAGTCCAAAATTCAGCGGTTCCCCCATCTCAGCCCAGAAAGCAGGTAGAACAACTTTTGTGGTGCCTTTCAAATGCCTACCAAGGTAGTGTAAAAACTACCAGGAGAACTCTTGTCTGGCACCTTCCCCGGTGGAGTTGTGGGCATGGGGGGTGGGTGTGTTTGGAACATTTTGTCACCGGCCGACTCCAAAATTCAGCGGTTCCCCATCTCAGCCCAGAAAGCAGGTAGAACAACTTTTTGTGGTGTCTTTCAGATGCCTACCGGAGCAATGTAAAAACTACCAGGAGAACTCCTGTCTGGCACCTTCCCCGGTGGAGTTGTGCAGGGGGTGTGTTGGAACATTTTGTCACCAGCCGACTCCAAAATTCAGCGTTTCCCCATCTCAGCCCAGAAAGCAGGTAGAACAACTTTTGTGGTGTCTTTGAGGTGCCTACCAAGGTAGTGTAAAAACTACCAGGAGAACTCCTGTCTGGCACCTTCCCCGGTGGAGTTGTGCATGGGGTGTGTTTGGAACATTTTGTCACCGGCCGAGTCCAAAATTCAGCGGTTTCCCCATCTCAGCCCAGAAAGCAGGTAGAACAACTTTTGTGGTGCCTTTCAGATGCCTACCAAGGGTAGTGTAAAAACTACGAGGAGAACTCCTGTCTGGCACCTTCCCCGGTGGAGTTGTGCATGGGGTGTGTTTGGAACATTTTGTCACCAGCCGACTCCAAAATTCAGCGTTTCCCCCATCTCAGCCCAGAAAGCAGGTAGAACAACTTTTGTGGTGTCTTTCAGATGCCTACCGGAGCAATGTAAAAACTACCAGGAGAACTCCTGTCTGGCACCTTCCCCGGTGGAGTTGTGCATGGGGTGTGTTTGGAACATTTTGTCACCGGCCGACTCCAAAATTCAGCGGTTCCCCATCTCAGCCCAGAAAGCAGGTAGAACAACTTTTGTGGTGTCTTTCAGATGCCTACCAAGGTAGTGTAAAAACTACCAAGAGAACTCCTGTCTGGCACCTTCCCGGTGGAGTTGTGCATGGGGTGTGTTTGGAACATTTTGTCACCGGCCGACTCCAAAATTCAGCGATTCCCCATCTCAGCCCAGAAAGCAGGTAGAACAACATCTGTGGTGTCTTTTAGATGCCTACCAAGGTAGTGTAAAAACTACCAGGAGAACTCCTGTCTGGCACCTTCCGTGGTGGAGTTGTGCATGGGGGTGTGTTTGGAACATTTTGTCACCAGCCGACTCCAAAATTCAGCGTTTCCCCATCTCAGCCCAGAAAGCAGGGTAGAACAACTTTTGTGGTGCCTTTCAGATGCCTACCAAGGTAGTGTAAAAACTACCAAGAGAACTCCTGTCTGGCACCTTCCCCGGTGGAGTTGTGCATGGGGTGTGTTTGGAACATTTTGTCACCGGCCGAGTCCAAAATTCAGCGGTTCCCCATCTCAGCCCAGAAAGCAGGTAGAACAACTTTTGTGGTGTCTTTCAGATGCCTACCAAGGTAGTGTAAAAACTACCAGGAGAACTCCTGTCTGGCACCTTCCCCGGTGGAGTTGTGCATGGGGTGTGTTTGGAACATTTTGTCACCAGCCGAGTCCAAAATTCAGCGGTTCCCCATCTGAGCCCAGAAAGCAGGTAGAACAACTTTTGTGGTGTCTTTCAGATGCCTACCAAGGTAGTGTAAAAACTACCAGGAGAACTCCTGTCTGGCACCTTCCCCGGTGGAGTTGTGCATGGGGTGTGTTTGGAACATTTTGTCACCGGCCGACTCCAAAATTCAGCGGTTCCCCATCTCAGCCCAGAAAGCAGGTAGAACAACTTTTGTGGTGTCTTTCAGATGCCTACCAAGGTAGTGTAAAAACTACTAAGAGAACTCCTGCCTGGCACCTTCCCGGTGGAGTTGTGCATGGGGTGTGTTTGGAACATTTTGTCACCAGCCGAGTCCAAAATTCAGCGTTTCCCCATCTCAGCCCAGAAAGCAGGTAGAACAACTTTTGTGGTGTCTTTCAGATGCCTACCAAGGTAGTGTAAAAAACTACCAGGGGAACTCCTGTCTGGCACCTTCCCCGGTGGAGTTGTGCATGGGGTGTGTTTGGAACATTTTGTCACCAGCCGACTCCAAAATTCAGCGGTTCCCCATCTCAGCCCACAAAGCAGGTAGAACAACTTTTGAGGTGTCTTTCAGATGCCTAACGGAGCAATGTAAAATCTACCAGGAGAACTCCTGTCTGGCACCTTCCCCGGTGGAGTTGTGCATGGGGTGTGTTTTGGAACATTTTGTCACCGGCCGACTCCAAAATTCAGCGGTTCCCCATCTCAGCCCAGAAAGCAGGTAGAACAACTTTTGTGGTGTCTTTCAGGATGCCTACCAGAGCAATGTAAAAACTACCAGGAGAACTCCTGTCTGGCACCTTCCCCGGTGGAGTTGTGCATGGGTGTGTTTGGAAACATTTTGTCACCGGCCGACTCCAAAATTCAGCGGTTCCCCATCTCAGCCAGAAAGCAGGTAGAACAACTTTTGTGGTGTCTTTCAGATGCCTACCAAGGTAGTGTAAAAACTACCAGGAGAACTCCTGTCTGGCACCTTCCCCGGTGGAGTTGTGCATGGGGTGTCTTTGGAACATTTTGTCACCAGCCGAGTCCAAAATTCAGCGGTTCCCCATCTCAGCCCAGAAAGCAGGGTAGAACAACTTTTGTCGTGTCTTTCAGATGCCTACCGGATCAATGTAAAAACTACCAGGAGAACTCCTGTCTGGCACCTTCCCCCGGTGGAGTTGTGCAGGGGGTGTGTTTGGAACATTTTGTCACCGGCCGACTCCAAAATTCAGCGGTTCCCCATCTCAGCCCACAAAGCAGGTACAACTTCTTTTCTTGTGCCTTTCAGCTGCCTACCAAGGTAGTGTAAAAACTACCAAAAGAATTCGTTCCTGGCACCTTCCCCGTGGAGTTGTGCATGGGGTGTGTTTGGAACATTTTGTCCACCGGCCGAGTCCAAAATTCAGCGTTTCCCCATCTCAGCCCAGAAAGCAGGTAGAACAACCTTTTGTGGTGTCTTTCAAATGCCTACCAAGGTAGTGTAAAAACTACCAAGAGAACTCCTGTCTGGCACCTTCCCCGGTGGAGTTGTGCATGGGGTGTGTTTGGAACATTTTGTCACCGGCCGACTCCAAAATTCAGCGGTTCCCCATCTCAGCCCAGAAAGCAGGTAGAACAACTTTTGTGGTGTCTTTCAGATGCCTACCGGAGCAATGTAAAAACTACCAGGAGAACTCCTGTCTGGCACCTTCCCGGTGGGAGTTGTGCATGGCGTGTGTTTGGAACATTTTGTCACCAGCCGAGTCCAAAATTCAGCGGTTCCCCATCTCAGCCCAGAAAGCAGGTAGAACAACTTTTGTGGTGTCTTTCAGATGCCTACCAAGGTAGTGTAAAAACTACCAGGAGAACTCTTGTCTGGCACCTTCCCCGGTGGAGTTGTGCATGGGGTGTGTTTGGAACATTTTGTCACCGGCCGACTCCAAAATTCAGCGGTTCCCCATCTCAGCCCAGAAAGCAGGTAGAACAACTTTTGTGGTGCCTTTCAGATGCCTACCAAGGTAGTGTAAAAACTACCAACAGAGCTCCTGTCTGGCACCTTCCCCGGTGGAGTTGTGCATGGGGTGTGTTTGGAACATTTTGTCACCAGCCGACTCCAAAATTCAGCGTTTCCCCATCTCAGCCCAGAAAGCAGGTACAACAACTTTTGTGGTGTCTTTCAGATGCCTACCAAGGTAGTGTAAAAACTACCAGGAGAACTCCTGTCTGGCACCTTCCCCGGTGGAGTTGTGCATGGGGTGTGTTTGGAACATTTTGTCACCAGCCGAGTCCAAAATTCAGCGATTCC
>NW_026611929.1:0-46463 GCF_023638135.1 Falco biarmicus
CCAAACACACCCCATGCACAACTCCACCGGGGAAGGTGCCAGAAACGAGTTCTGTTGGTAGTTTTTACACTACCCCCGGTAGGCAGCTGAAAGGCACCACAAAAACTTGTTCTACCTGCTTTCTGGGCTGAGATGGAGAATCGCTGAAATTTTGGACTCGGCTGGTGACAAAATGTTCCAAACACACCCCATGCACAACTCCACCGGGGAAGGTGCCAGAAACGAGTTCTGTTGGTAGTTTTTTACACTACCCCCGGTAGGCAAGAGAAAGGCACCACAAAACTTGTTCTACCTGCTTTCTGGGCTGAGATGGGGAATCGGCTGAATTTTGGACTCGGCTGGTGACAAAATGTTCCAAAACACACCCCCATGCACAACTCCACCGGGGAAGGTGCCAGAAAGGAGTTCTCTTGGTAGTTTTTTACACTACCCCGGTAGGCAAGAGAAAGGCACCACAAAAACTTGTTCTACCTGCTTTCTGGGGCTGAGATGGGGGAATCGCTGAATTTTGGACTCGGGCTGGGTGACAAAATGTTCCAAAACACACCCCATGCACAACTCCACCGGGGAAGGTGCCAGAAAACGAGTTCTGTTGGTAGTTTTTTACACTACCCCCGGTAGGCAGCTGAAAGGCACCACAAAACTTGTTCTACCTGCTTTCTGGGCTGAGATGGGGAACGGCTGAATTTTGGACTCGGCTGGTGACAAAATGTTCCAAACACACCCCATGCACAACTCCACCGGGGAAGGTGCCAGAAACGAGTTCTGTTGGTAGTTTTTACACTACCCCCGGTAGGCAGCTGAAAGGCACCACAAAACTTGTTCTACCTGCTTTCTGGGCTGAGATGGGGGAATCGCTGAATTTTGGACTCGGCTGCTGACAAAATGTTCCAAACACACCCCATGCACAACTCCACCGGGGAAGGTGCCAGAAACGAGTTCTGTTGGTAGTTTTTACACTACCCCCGGTAGGCAGCTGAAAGGCACCACAAAACTTGTTCTACCTGCTTTCTGGGCTGAGATGGAGAATCGCTGAATTTTGGACTCGGCTGGTGACAAAATGTTCCAAACACACCCCATGCACAACTCCACCGGGGAAGGTGCCAGAAACGAGTTCTGTTGGTAGTTTTTACACTACCCCGGTAGGCAGCTGAAAGGCACCACAAAACTTGTTCTACCTGCTTTCTGGGCTGAGATGGGGAATCGCTGAATTTTGGACTCGGCTGGTGACAAAATGTTCCAAACACACCCCATGCACAACTCCACCGAGGAAGGTGCCAGAAACGAGTTCTGTTGGTAGTTTTTACACTACCCCCGGTAGGCAGCTGAAAGGCACCACAAAACTTGTTCTACCTGCTTTCTGGGCTGAGATGGGGAACAGCTGAATTTTGGACTCGGCTGGTGACAAAATGTTCCAAACACACCCCATGCACAACTCCAACCGGGGAAGGTGCCAGAAACGAGTTCTGTTGGTAGTTTTTACACTACCCCGGTAGGCAGCTGAAAGGCACCACAAAACTTGTTCTACCTGCTTTCTGGGGCTGAGATGGGGAATCGCTGAGTTTTGGACTCGGCTGGTGACAAAATGTTCCAAACACACCCCCATGCACAACTCCACCGGGGAAGGTGCCAGAAAACGAGTTCTGTTGGTAGTTTTTACACTACCCCGGTAGGCAGCTGAAAGGCACCACAAAACTTGTTCTACCTGCTTTCCGGGCTAGATGGAGAATCGCTGAATTTTGGACTCGGCTGGTGACAAAATGTTCCAAAACACACCCCATGCACAACTCCACCGGGGAAGGTGCCAGAAACGAGTTCTGTTGGTAGTTTTTACACTACCCCCGGTAGGCAGCTGAAAGGCACCACAAAACTTGTTCTACCTGCTTTCTGGGCTGAGATGGGGAATCGCTGAATTTTGGACTCGGCTGGTGACAAAATGTTCCAAACACACCCCATGAACAACTCCACCGGGGAAGGTGCCAGAAACGAGTTCTGTTGGTAGTTTTTTACACTACCCCCGATAGGCAAGAGAAAGGCACCACAAAACTTGTTCTACCCTGCTTTCTGGGGCTGAGATGGGGAATCGCTGAATTTTGGACTCGGCTGCTGACAAAATGTTCCAAACACACCCCATGCACAACTCCACCGGGGAAGGTGCCAGAAACGAGTTCTGTTGGTAGTTTTTTACACTACCCCGGTAGGCAGCTGAAAGGCACCACAAAACTTGTTCTACCTGCTTTCTGGGCTGAGATGGGGAATCGCTGAATTTTGGACTCGGCTGGTGACAAAATGTTCCAAACACACCCCATGCACAACTCCACCGGGGAAGGTGCCAGAAACGAGTTCCGTTGGTAGTTTTTACACTACCCCCGGTAGGCAGCTGAAAGGCACCACAAAACTTGTTCTACCTGCTTTCTGGGCTGAGATGGGGAATCGCTGAATTTTGGACTCGGCTGGTGACAAAATGTTCCAAACACACCCCCATGCACAACTCCACCGGGGAAGGTGCCAGAAACGAGTTCTGTTGGTAGTTTTTACACTACCCCCGGTAGGCAGCTGAAAGGCACCACAAAACTTGTTCTACCTGCTTTCTGGGCTGAGATGGAGAATCGCTGAATTTTGGACTCGGCTGGTGACAAAATGTTCCAAAACACACCCCATGCACAACTCCACCGGGGAAGGTGCCAGAAACGAGTTCTGTTGGTAGTTTTTACACTACCCTGGTAGGCAGCTGAAAGGCACCACAAAACTTGTTCTACCTGCTTTCTGGGCTGAGATGGGGAATCGCTGAATTTTGGACTCGGCTGGTGACAAAATGTTCCAAACACACCCCATGCACAACTCCACCGGGGAAGGTGCCAGAAAGGAGTTCTCTTGGTAGTTTTTTACACTACCCCGGTAGGCAAGAGAAAGGCACCACAAAACTTGTTCTACCTGCTTTCTGGGCTGAGATGGGGAATCGCTGACTTTTGGACTCGGCTGGTGACAAAATGTTCCAAACACACCCCATGCACAACTCCACCCGGGGAAGGTGCCAGAAACGAGTTCTGTTGGTAGTTTTTACACTACCCCCGGTAGGCAGCTGAAAGGCACCACAAAACTTGTTCTACCTGCTTTCTGGGCTGAGATGGGGAATCGCTGAATTTTGGACTCGGGCTGGTGACAAAATGTTCCAAAACACACCCCATGCACACCTCCACCGGGGAAGGTGCCAGAAACGAGTTCTGTTGGTAGTTTTTACACTACCCCCGGTAGGCAGCTGAAAGGCACCACAAAACTTGTTCTACCTGCTTTCTGGGCTGAGATGGGGAACGGCTGAATTTTGGACTCGGCTGGTAACAAAATGTTCCAAACACACCCCATGCACAACTCCACCGGGGAAGGTGCCAGAAACGAGTTCTGTTGGTAGTTTTTACACTACCCCCGGTAGGCAGCTGAAAGGCACCACAAAACTTGTTCTACCTGCTTTCTGGGCTGAGATGGGGAATCGCTGAATTTTGGACTCGGCTGGTGACAAAATGTTCCAAACACACCCCATGCACAACTCCACCGGGGAAGGTGCCAGAAACGAGTTCTGTTGGTAGTTTTTACACTACCCCGGTAGGCAGCTGAAAGGCACCACAAAACTTGTTCTACCTGCTTTCTGGGCTGAGATGGGGAATCGCTGAATTTTGGACTCGGCTGGTGACAAAATGTTCCAAACACACCCCATGCACAACTCCACCGGGGAAGGTGCCAGAAACGAGTTCTGTTGGTAGTTTTTTACACTACCCCGGTAGGCAGCTGAAAGGCACCACAAAACTTGTTCTACCTGCTTTCTGGGCTGAGATGGGGGAATCGCTGAATTTTGGACTCGGCTGGTGACAAAATGTTCCAAACACAGCCCATGCACAACTCCACCGGGGAAGGTGCCAGAAAACGAGTTCTGTTGGTAGTTTTTACACTACCCCGGTAGGCAAGAGAAAGGCACCACAAAAGTTGTTCTACCTGCTTTCTGGGCTGAGATGGGGAATCGCTGAATTTTGGACTCGGCTGGTGACAAAATGTTCCAAACACACCCCATGCACAACTCCACCGGGGAAGGTGCCAGAAACGAGTTCTGTTGGTAGTTTTTTACACTACCCCCGGTAGGCAGCTGAAAGGCACCACAAAACTTGTTCTACCTGCTTTCTGGGCTGAGATGGAGAATCGCTGAATTTTGGACTCGGCTGGTGACAAAATGTTCCAAACACACCCCATGCACAACTCCACCGGGGAAGGTGCCAGAAACGAGTTCTGTTGGTAGTTTTTACACTACCCCGGTAGGCAGCTGAAAGGCACCACAAAACTTGTTCTACCTGCTTTCTGGGCTGAGATGGGGAATCGCTGAATTTTGGACTCGGGCTGGTGACAAAATGTTCCAAACACACCCCATGCACAACTCCACCGGGGAAGGTGCCAGAAACGAGTTCCGTTGGTAGTTTTTACACTACCCCGGTAGGCAGCTGAAAGGCACCACAAAACTTGTTTGTACCTGCTTTCTGGGCTGAGATGGGGAACAGCTGAATTTTGGACTCGGCTGGTGACAAAATGTTCCAAACACACCCCATGCACACCTCCACCGGGGAAGGTGCCAGAAACGAGTTCTGTTGGTAGTTTTTACACTACCCCCGGTAGGCAGCTGAAAGGCACCACAAAACTTGTTCTACCTGCTTTCTGGGCTGAGATGGGGAATCGCTGAATTTTGGACTCGGCTGGTGACAAAATGTTCCAAACACACCCCATGCACAACTCCACCGGGGAAGGTGCCAGAAACGAGTTCTGTTGGTAGTTTTTACACTACCCCGGTAGGCAAGAGAAAGGCACCACAAAACTTGTTCTACCTGCTTTCTGGGCTGAGATGGAGAATCGCTGAATTTTGGACTCGGCTGGTGACAAAATGTTCCAAAACACACCCCATGCACAACTCCACCGGGGAAGGTGCCAGAAACGAGTTCTGTTGGTAGTTTTTTACACTACCCCCGGTAGGCAAGCTGAAAGGCACCACAAAACTTGTTCTACCTGCTTTCTGGGCTGAGATGGGGAATCGCTGAATTTTGGACTCGGCTGGTGACAAAAACTCGGCTGGTGACAAAATGTTCCAAACACACCCCATGCACAACTCCACCGGGGAAGGTGCCAGAAACGAGTTCCGTTGGTAGTTTTTACACTACCCCGGTAGGCAGCTGAAAGGCACCACAAAACTTGTTCTACCTGCTTTCTGGGCTGAGATGGGGAACAGCTGAATTTTGGACTCGGCTGGTGACAAAATGTTCCAAACACACCCCATGCACAACTCCACCGGGGAAGGTGCCAGAAACGAGTTCTGTTGGTAGTTTTTACACTACCCCGGTAGGCAGCTGAAAGGCACCACAAAACTTGTTCTACCTGCTTTCTGGGCTGAGATGGGGAATCGCTGAATTTTGGACTCGGCTGGTGACAAAATGTTCCAAACACACCCCATGCACAACTCCACCGGGGAAGGTGCCAGAAACGAGTTCTGTTGGTAGTTTTTACACTACCCCGATAGGCAAGAGAAAGGCACCACAAAACTTGTTCTACCTGCTTTCTGGGCTGAGATGGGGAATCGCTGAATTTTGGACTCGGCTGGTGACAAAATGTTCCAAACACACCCCATGCACAACTCCACCGGGGAAGGTGCCAGAAACGAGTTCTGTTGGTAGTTTTTACACTACCCCGGTAGGCAGCTGAAAGGCACCACAAAACTTGTTCTACCTGCTTTCTGGGCTGAGATGGGGAATCGCTGAATTTTGGACTCGGCTGGTGACAAAATGTTCCAAACACACCCCATGCACAACTCCACCGGGGAAGGTGCCAGAAAGGAGTTCTCTTGGTAGTTTTTACACTACCCCGGTAGGCAAGAGAAAGGCACCACAAAACTTGTTCTACCTGCTTTCTGGGCTGAGATGGGGAATCGCTGAATTTTGGACTCGGCTGGTGACAAAATGTTCCAAACACACCCCATGCACAACTCCACCGGGGAAGGTGCCAGAAACGAGTTCTGTTGGTAGTTTTTTACACTACCCCGGTAGGCAGCTGAAAGGCACCACAAAACTTGTTCTACCTGCTTTCTGGGCTGAGATGGAGAATCGCTGAATTTTGGACTCGGCTGGTGACAAAATGTTCCAAACACACCCCATGCACAACTCCACCGGGGAAGGTGCCAGAAACGAGTTCTGTTGGTAGTTTTTACACTACCCCAGTAGGCAGCTGAAAGGCACCACAAAACTTGTTCTACCTGCTTTCTGGGCTGAGATGGGGAATCGCTGAATTTTGGACTCGGCTGGTGACAAAATGTTCCAAACACACCCCATGCACAACTCCACCGGGGAAGGTGCCAGAAACGAGTTCTGTTGGTAGTTTTTACACTACCCCGGTAGGCAGCTGAAAGGCACCACAAAACTTGTTCTACCTGCTTTCTGGGCTGAGATGGGGAATCGCTGACTTTTGGACTCGGCTGGTGACAAAATGTTCCAAACACACCCCATGCACAACTCCACCGGGGAAGGTGCCAGAAACGAGTTCTGTTGGTAGTTTTTACACTACCCCGGTAGGCAGCTGAAAGGCACCACAAAACTTGTTCTACCTGCTTTCTGGGCTGAGATGGGGAATCGCTGAATTTTGGACTCGGCTGGTGACAAAATGTTCCAAACACACCCCATGCACACCTCCACCGGGGAAGGTGCCAGAAACGAGTTCTGTTGGTAGTTTTTACAGTACCCCGGTAGGCAGCTGAAAGGCACCACAAAACTTGTTCTACCTGCTTTCTGGGCTGAGATGGGGAACGGCTGAATTTTGGACTCGGCTGGTAACAAAATGTTCCAAACACACCCCATGCACAACTCCACCGGGGAAGGTGCCAGAAACGAGTTCTGTTGGTAGTTTTTACACTACCCCGGTAGGCAGCTGAAAGGCACCACAAAACTTGTTCTACCTGCTTTCTGGGCTGAGATGGGGAATCGCTGAATTTTGGACTCGGCTGGTGACAAAATGTTCCAAACACACCCCATGCACAACTCCACCGGGGAAGGTGCCAGAAACGAGTTCTGTTGGTAGTTTTTACACTACCCCGGTAGGCAGCTGAAAGGCACCACAAAACTTGTTCTACCTGCTTTCTGGGCTGAGATGGGGAATCGCTGAATTTTGGACTCGGCTGGTGACAAAATGTTCCAAACACACCCCATGCACAACTCCACCGGGGAAGGTGCCAGAAACGAGTTCTGTTGGTAGTTTTTACACTACCCCGGTAGGCAAGAGAAAGGCACCACAAAACTTGTTCTACCTGCTTTCTGGGCTGAGATGGGGAATAGCTGAATTTTGGACTCGGCTGGTGACAAAATGTTCCAAACACACCCCATGCACAACTCCACCGGGGAAGGTGCCAGAAACGAGTTCTGTTGGTAGTTTTTACACTACCCCGGTAGGCAGCTGAAAGGCACCACAAAACTTGTTGTACCTGCTTTCTGGGCTGAGATGGGGAATAGCTGAATTTTGGACTCGGCTGGTGACAAAATGTTCCAAACACACCCCATGCACACCTCCACCGGGGAAGGTGCCAGAAACGAGTTCTGTTGGTAGTTTTTACACTACCCCGGTAGGCAGCTGAAAGGCACCACAAAACTTGTTCTACCTGCTTTCTGGGCTGAGATGGGGAATCGCTGAATTTTGGACTCGGCTGGTGACAAAATGTTCCAAACACACCCCATGCACAACTCCACCGGGGAAGGTGCCAGAAACGAGTTCTGTTGGTAGTTTTTACACTACCCCGGTAGGCAGCTGAAAGGCACCACAAAACTTGTTCTACCTGCTTTCTGGGCTGAGATGGAGAATCGCTGAATTTTGGACTCGGCTGGTGACAAAATGTTCCAAACACACCCCATGCACAACTCCACCGGGGAAGGTGCCAGAAACGAGTTCTGTTGGTAGTTTTTACACTACCCCGGTAGGCAGCTGAAAGGCACCACAAAACTTGTTCTACCTGCTTTCTGGGCTGAGATGGGGAATCGCTGAATTTTGGACTCGGCTGGTGACAAAATGTTCCAAACACACCCCATGCACAACTCCACCGGGGAAGGTGCCAGAAACGAGTTCCGTTGGTAGTTTTTACACTACCCCGGTAGGCAGCTGAAAGGCACCACAAAACTTGTTCTACCTGCTTTCTGGGCTGAGATGGGGAACAGCTGAATTTTGGACTCGGCTGGTGACAAAATGTTCCAAACACACCCCATGCACAACTCCACCGGGGAAGGTGCCAGAAACGAGTTCTGTTGGTAGTTTTTACACTACCCCCGGTAGGCAAGAGAAAGGCACCACAAAACTTGTTCTACCTGCTTTCTGGGCTGAGATGGGGAATCGCTGAATTTTGGACTCGGCTGGTGACAAAATGTTCCAAACACACCCCATGCACAACTCCACCGGGGAAGGTGCCAGAAACGAGTTCTGTTGGTAGTTTTTACACTACCCCCGGTAGGCAGCTGAAAGGCACCACAAAACTTGTTCTACCTGCTTTCCGGGCTGAGATGGAGAATCGCTGAATTTTGGACTCGGCTGGTGACAAAATGTTCCAAACACACCCCATGCACAACTCCACCGGGGAAGGTGCCAGAAACGAGTTCTGTTGGTAGTTTTTTACACTACCCCGGTAGGCAGCTGAAAGGCACCACAAAACTTGTTCTACCTGCTTTCTGGGCTGAGATGGGGAATCGCTGAATTTTGGACTCGGCTGGTGACAAAATGTTCCAAACACACCCCATGCACAACTCCACCGGGGAAGGTGCCAGAAACGAGTTCTGTTGGTAGTTTTTACACTACCCCGATAGGCAAGAGAAAGGCACCACAAAACTTGTTCTACCTGCTTTCTGGGCTGAGATGGGGAATCGCTGAATTTTGGACTCGGCTGCTGACAAAATGTTCCAAACACACCCCATGCACAACTCCACCGGGGAAGGTGCCAGAAACGAGTTCTGTTGGTAGTTTTTACACTACCCCGGTAGGCAGCTGAAAGGCACCACAAAACTTGTTCTACCTGCTTTCTGGGCTGAGATGGGGAATCGCTGAATTTTGGACTCGGCTGGTGACAAAATGTTCCAAACACACCCCATGCACAACTCCACCGGGGAAGGTGCCAGAAAGGAGTTCTCTTGGTAGTTTTTACACTACCCCGGTAGGCAGCTGAAAGGCACCACAAAACTTGTTCTACCTGCTTTCTGGGCTGAGATGGGGAATCGCTGAATTTTGGACTCGGCTGGTGACAAAATGTTCCAAACACACCCCATGCACAACTCCACCGGGGAAGGTGCCAGAAACGAGTTCTGTTGGTAGTTTTTACACTACCCCGGTAGGCAGCTGAAAGGCACCACAAAACTTGTTCTACCTGCTTTCTGGGCTGAGATGGAGAATCGCTGAATTTTGGACTCGGCTGGTGACAAAATGTTCCAAACACACCCCATGCACAACTCCACCGGGGAAGGTGCCAGAAACGAGTTCTGTTGGTAGTTTTTACACTACCCCAGTAGGCAGCTGAAAGGCACCACAAAACTTGTTCTACCTGCTTTCTGGGCTGAGATGGGGAATCGCTGAATTTTGGACTCGGCTGGTGACAAAATGTTCCAAACACACCCCATGCACAACTCCACCGGGGAAGGTGCCAGAAACGAGTTCTGTTGGTAGTTTTTACACTACCCCGGTAGGCAGCTGAAAGGCACCACAAAACTTGTTCTACCTGCTTTCTGGGCTGAGATGGGGAATCGCTGAATTTTGGACTCGGCTGGTGACAAAATGTTCCAAACACACCCCATGCACAACTCCACCGGGGAAGGTGCCAGAAACGAGTTCTGTTGGTAGTTTTTACACTACCCCGGTAGGCAGCTGAAAGGCACCACAAAACTTGTTCTACCTGCTTTCTGGGCTGAGATGGGGAATCGCTGAATTTTGGACTCGGCTGGTGACAAAATGTTCCAAACACACCCCATGCACACCTCCACCGGGGAAGGTGCCAGAAACGAGTTCTGTTGGTAGTTTTTACACTACCCCGGTAGGCAGCTGAAAGGCACCACAAAACTTGTTCTACCTGCTTTCTGGGCTGAGATGGGGAACGGCTGAATTTTGGACTCGGCTGGTAACAAAATGTTCCAAACACACCCCATGCACAACTCCACCGGGGAAGGTGCCAGACAGGAGTTCTCCTGGTAGTTTTTACACTACCCCGGTAGGCAGCTGAAAGGCACCACAAAACTTGTTCTACCTGCTTTCCGGGCTGAGATGGAGAATCGCTGAATTTTGGACTCGGCTGGTGACAAAATGTTCCAAACACACCCCATGCACAACTCCACCGGGGAAGGTGCCAGAAACGAGTTCTGTTGGTAGTTTTTACACTACCCCCGGTAGGCAGCTGAAAGGCACCACAAAACTTGTTCTACCTGCTTTCTGGGCTGAGATGGGGAATCGCTGAATTTTGGACTCGGCTGGTGACAAAATGTTCCAAACACACCCCATGCACAACTCCACCGGGGAAGGTGCCAGAAACGAGTTCTGTTGGTAGTTTTTACACTACCCCGATAGGCAAGAGAAAGGCACCACAAAACTTGTTCTACCTGCTTTCTGGGCTGAGATGGGGAATCGCTGAATTTTGGACTCGGCTGCTGACAAAATGTTCCAAACACACCCCATGCACAACTCCACCGGGGAAGGTGCCAGAAACGAGTTCTGTTGGTAGTTTTTACACTACCCCGGTAGGCAGCTGAAAGGCACCACAAAACTTGTTCTACCTGCTTTCTGGGCTGAGATGGGGAATCGCTGAATTTTGGACTCGGCTGGTGACAAAATGTTCCAAACACACCCCATGCACAACTCCACCGGGGAAGGTGCCAGAAACGAGTTCTGTTGGTAGTTTTTACACTACCCCGGTAGGCAGCTGAAAGGCACCACAAAACTTGTTCTACCTGCTTTCTGGGCTGAGATGGAGAATCGCTGAATTTTGGACTCGGCTGGTGACAAAATGTTCCAAACACACCCCATGCACAACTCCACCGGGGAAGGTGCCAGAAACGAGTTCTGTTGGTAGTTTTTACACTACCCCAGTAGGCAGCTGAAAGGCACCACAAAACTTGTTCTACCTGCTTTCTGGGCTGAGATGGGGAATCGCTGAATTTTGGACTCGGCTGGTGACAAAATGTTCCAAACACACCCCATGCACAACTCCACCGGGGAAGGTGCCAGAAACGAGTTCTGTTGGTAGTTTTTACACTACCCCGGTAGGCAGCTGAAAGGCACCACAAAACTTGTTCTACCTGCTTTCTGGGCTGAGATGGGGAATCGCTGAATTTTGGACTCGGCTGGTGACAAAATGTTCCAAACACACCCCATGCACAACTCCACCGGGGAAGGTGCCAGAAACGAGTTCTGTTGGTAGTTTTTACACTACCCCGGTAGGCAGCTGAAAGGCACCACAAAACTTGTTCTACCTGCTTTCTGGGCTGAGATGGGGAATCGCTGAATTTTGGACTCGGCTGGTGACAAAATGTTCCAAACACACCCCATGCACACCTCCACCGGGGAAGGTGCCAGAAACGAGTTCTGTTGGTAGTTTTTACACTACCCCGGTAGGCAGCTGAAAGGCACCACAAAACTTGTTCTACCTGCTTTCTGGGCTGAGATGGGGAATCGCTGAATTTTGGACTCGGCTGCTGACAAAATGTTCCAAACACACCCCATGCACAACTCCACCGGGGAAGGTGCCAGAAACGAGTTCTGTTGGTAGTTTTTACACTACCCCGGTAGGCAAGAGAAAGGCACCACAAAACTTGTTCTACCTGCTTTCTGGGCTGAGATGGGGAATAGCTGAATTTTGGACTCGGCTGGTGACAAAATGTTCCAAACACACCCCATGCACACCTCCACCGGGGAAGGTGCCAGAAACGAGTTCTGTTGGTAGTTTTTACACTACCCCGGTAGGCAGCTGAAAGGCACCACAAAACTTGTTCTACCTGCTTTCTGGGCTGAGATGGGGAATCGCTGAATTTTGGACTCGGCTGGTGACAAAATGTTCCAAACACACCCCATGCACAACTCCACCGGGGAAGGTGCCAGAAACGAGTTCTGTTGGTAGTTTTTACACTACCCCGGTAGGCAGCTGAAAGGCACCACAAAACTTGTTCTACCTGCTTTCTGGGCTGAGATGGAGAATCGCTGAATTTTGGACTCGGCTGGTGACAAAATGTTCCAAACACACCCCATGCACAACTCCACCGGGGAAGGTGCCAGAAACGAGTTCTGTTGGTAGTTTTTACACTACCCCGGTAGGCAGCTGAAAGGCACCACAAAACTTGTTCTACCTGCTTTCTGGGCTGAGATGGGGAATCGCTGAATTTTGGACTCGGCTGGTGACAAAATGTTCCAAACACACCCCATGCACAACTCCACCGGGGAAGGTGCCAGAAACGAGTTCCGTTGGTAGTTTTTACACTACCCCGGTAGGCAGCTGAAAGGCACCACAAAACTTGTTCTACCTGCTTTCTGGGCTGAGATGGGGAACAGCTGAATTTTGGACTCGGCTGGTGACAAAATGTTCCAAACACACCCCATGCACAACTCCACCGGGGAAGGTGCCAGAAACGAGTTCTGTTGGTAGTTTTTACACTACCCCGGTAGGCAGCTGAAAGGCACCACAAAACTTGTTCTACCTGCTTTCTGGGCTGAGATGGGGAATCGCTGAATTTTGGACTCGGCTGGTGACAAAATGTTCCAAACACACCCCATGCACAACTCCACCGGGGAAGGTGCCAGAAACGAGTTCTGTTGGTAGTTTTTACACTACCCCGATAGGCAAGAGAAAGGCACCACAAAACTTGTTCTACCTGCTTTCTGGGCTGAGATGGGGAATCGCTGAATTTTGGACTCGGCTGGTGACAAAATGTTCCAAACACACCCCATGCACAACTCCACCGGGGAAGGTGCCAGAAACGAGTTCTGTTGGTAGTTTTTACACTACCCCGGTAGGCAGCTGAAAGGCACCACAAAACTTGTTCTACCTGCTTTCTGGGCTGAGATGGGGAATCGCTGAATTTTGGACTCGGCTGGTGACAAAATGTTCCAAACACACCCCATGCACAACTCCACCGGGGAAGGTGCCAGAAAGGAGTTCTCTTGGTAGTTTTTACACTACCCCGGTAGGCAAGAGAAAGGCACCACAAAACTTGTTCTACCTGCTTTCTGGGCTGAGATGGGGAATCGCTGAATTTTGGACTCGGCTGGTGACAAAATGTTCCAAACACACCCCATGCACAACTCCACCGGGGAAGGTGCCAGAAACGAGTTCTGTTGGTAGTTTTTACACTACCCCGGTAGGCAGCTGAAAGGCACCACAAAACTTGTTCTACCTGCTTTCTGGGCTGAGATGGAGAATCGCTGAATTTTGGACTCGGCTGGTGACAAAATGTTCCAAACACACCCCATGCACAACTCCACCGGGGAAGGTGCCAGAAACGAGTTCTGTTGGTAGTTTTTACACTACCCCAGTAGGCAGCTGAAAGGCACCACAAAACTTGTTCTACCTGCTTTCTGGGCTGAGATGGGGAATCGCTGAATTTTGGACTCGGCTGCTGACAAAATGTTCCAAACACACCCCATGCACAACTCCACCGGGGAAGGTGCCAGAAACGAGTTCTGTTGGTAGTTTTTACACTACCCCGGTAGGCAGCTGAAAGGCACCACAAAACTTGTTCTACCTGCTTTCTGGGCTGAGATGGGGAATCGCTGAATTTTGGACTCGGCTGGTGACAAAATGTTCCAAACACACCCCATGCACAACTCCACCGGGGAAGGTGCCAGAAACGAGTTCTGTTGGTAGTTTTTACACTACCCCGGTAGGCAGCTGAAAGGCACCACAAAACTTGTTCTACCTGCTTTCTGGGCTGAGATGGGGAATCGCTGAATTTTGGACTCGGCTGGTGACAAAATGTTCCAAACACACCCCATGCACACCTCCACCGGGGAAGGTGCCAGAAACGAGTTCTGTTGGTAGTTTTTACACTACCCCGGTAGGCAGCTGAAAGGCACCACAAAACTTGTTCTACCTGCTTTCTGGGCTGAGATGGGGAACGGCTGAATTTTGGACTCGGCTGGTAACAAAATGTTCCAAACACACCCCATGCACAACTCCACCGGGGAAGGTGCCAGAAACGAGTTCTGTTGGTAGTTTTTACACTACCCCGGTAGGCAGCTGAAAGGCACCACAAAACTTGTTCTACCTGCTTTCTGGGCTGAGATGGGGAATCGCTGAATTTTGGACTCGGCTGGTGACAAAATGTTCCAAACACACCCCATGCACAACTCCACCGGGGAAGGTGCCAGAAACGAGTTCTGTTGGTAGTTTTTACACTACCCCGGTAGGCAGCTGAAAGGCACCACAAAACTTGTTCTACCTGCTTTCTGGGCTGAGATGGGGAATCGCTGAATTTTGGACTCGGCTGGTGACAAAATGTTCCAAACACACCCCATGCACAACTCCACCGGGGAAGGTGCCAGAAACGAGTTCTGTTGGTAGTTTTTACACTACCCCGGTAGGCAAGAGAAAGGCACCACAAAACTTGTTCTACCTGCTTTCTGGGCTGAGATGGGGAATAGCTGAATTTTGGACTCGGCTGGTGACAAAATGTTCCAAACACACCCCATGCACAACTCCACCGGGGAAGGTGCCAGAAACGAGTTCTGTTGGTAGTTTTTACACTACCCCGGTAGGCACCTGAAAGGCACCACAAAACTTGTTGTACCTGCTTTCTGGGCTGAGATGGGGAATAGCTGAATTTTGGACTCGGCTGGTGACAAAATGTTCCAAACACACCCCATGCACACCTCCACCGGGGAAGGTGCCAGAAACGAGTTCTGTTGGTAGTTTTTACACTACCCCGGTAGGCAGCTGAAAGGCACCACAAAACTTGTTCTACCTGCTTTCTGGGCTGAGATGGGGAACGGCTGAATTTTGGACTCGGCTGGTGACAAAATGTTCCAAACACACCCCATGCACAACTCCACCGGGGAAGGTGCCAGAAACGAGTTCTGTTGGTAGTTTTTACACTACCCCGGTAGGCAGCTGAAAGGCACCACAAAACTTGTTCTACCTGCTTTCTGGGCTGAGATGGAGAATCGCTGAATTTTGGACTCGGCTGGTGACAAAATGTTCCAAACACACCCCATGCACAACTCCACCGGGGAAGGTGCCAGAAACGAGTTCTGTTGGTAGTTTTTACACTACCCCGGTAGGCAGCTGAAAGGCACCACAAAACTTGTTCTACCTGCTTTCTGGGCTGAGATGGGGAATCGCTGAATTTTGGACTCGGCTGGTGACAAAATGTTCCAAACACACCCCATGCACAACTCCACCGGGGAAGGTGCCAGAAACGAGTTCCGTTGGTAGTTTTTACACTACCCCGGTAGGCAGCTGAAAGGCACCACAAAACTTGTTCTACCTGCTTTCTGGGCTGAGATGGGGAACAGCTGAATTTTGGACTCGGCTGGTGACAAAATGTTCCAAACACACCCCATGCACAACTCCACCGGGGAAGGTGCCAGAAACGAGTTCTGTTGGTAGTTTTTACACTACCCCGGTAGGCAGCTGAAAGGCACCACAAAACTTGTTCTACCTGCTTTCCGGGCTGAGATGGAGAATCGCTGAATTTTGGACTCGGCTGGTGACAAAATGTTCCAAACACACCCCATGCACAACTCCACCGGGGAAGGTGCCAGAAACGAGTTCTGTTGGTAGTTTTTACACTACCCCGGTAGGCAGCTGAAAGGCACCACAAAACTTGTTCTACCTGCTTTCTGGGCTGAGATGGGGAATCGCTGAATTTTGGACTCGGCTGGTGACAAAATGTTCCAAACACACCCCATGCACAACTCCACCGGGGAAGGTGCCAGAAACGAGTTCTGTTGGTAGTTTTTACACTACCCCGATAGGCAAGAGAAAGGCACCACAAAACTTGTTCTACCTGCTTTCTGGGCTGAGATGGGGAATCGCTGAATTTTGGACTCGGCTGCTGACAAAATGTTCCAAACACACCCCATGCACAACTCCACCGGGGAAGGTGCCAGAAACGAGTTCTGTTGGTAGTTTTTACACTACCCCGGTAGGCAGCTGAAAGGCACCACAAAACTTGTTCTACCTGCTTTCTGGGCTGAGATGGGGAATCGCTGAATTTTGGACTCGGCTGGTGACAAAATGTTCCAAACACACCCCATGCACAACTCCACCGGGGAAGGTGCCAGAAAGGAGTTCTCTTGGTAGTTTTTACACTACCCCGGTAGGCAAGAGAAAGGCACCACAAAACTTGTTCTACCTGCTTTCTGGGCTGAGATGGGGAATCGCTGAATTTTGGACTCGGCTGGTGACAAAATGTTCCAAACACACCCCATGCACAACTCCACCGGGGAAGGTGCCAGAAACGAGTTCTGTTGGTAGTTTTTACACTACCCCGGTAGGCAGCTGAAAGGCACCACAAAACTTGTTCTACCTGCTTTCTGGGCTGAGATGGAGAATCGCTGAATTTTGGACTCGGCTGGTGACAAAATGTTCCAAACACACCCCATGCACAACTCCACCGGGGAAGGTGCCAGAAACGAGTTCTGTTGGTAGTTTTTACACTACCCCAGTAGGCAGCTGAAAGGCACCACAAAACTTGTTCTACCTGCTTTCTGGGCTGAGATGGGGAATCGCTGAATTTTGGACTCGGCTGGTGACAAAATGTTCCAAACACACCCCATGCACAACTCCACCGGGGAAGGTGCCAGAAACGAGTTCTGTTGGTAGTTTTTACACTACCCCGGTAGGCAGCTGAAAGGCACCACAAAACTTGTTCTACCTGCTTTCTGGGCTGAGATGGGGAATCGCTGAATTTTGGACTCGGCTGGTGACAAAATGTTCCAAACACACCCCATGCACAACTCCACCGGGGAAGGTGCCAGAAACGAGTTCTGTTGGTAGTTTTTACACTACCCCGGTAGGCAGCTGAAAGGCACCACAAAACTTGTTCTACCTGCTTTCTGGGCTGAGATGGGGAATCGCTGAATTTTGGACTCGGCTGGTGACAAAATGTTCCAAACACACCCCATGCACACCTCCACCGGGGAAGGTGCCAGAAACGAGTTCTGTTGGTAGTTTTTACACTACCCCGGTAGGCAGCTGAAAGGCACCACAAAACTTGTTCTACCTGCTTTCTGGGCTGAGATGGGGAACGGCTGAATTTTGGACTCGGCTGGTAACAAAATGTTTCAAACACACCCCATGCACAACTCCACCGGGGAAGGTGCCAGAAACGAGTTCTGTTGGTAGTTTTTACACTACCCCGGTAGGCAGCTGAAAGGCACCACAAAACTTGTTCTACCTGCTTTCTGGGCTGAGATGGGGAATCGCTGAATTTTGGACTCGGCTGGTGACAAAATGTTCCAAACACACCCCATGCACAACTCCACCGGGGAAGGTGCCAGAAACGAGTTCTGTTGGTAGTTTTTACACTACCCCGGTAGGCAGCTGAAAGGCACCACAAAACTTGTTCTACCTGCTTTCTGGGCTGAGATGGGGAATCGCTGAATTTTGGACTCGGCTGGTGACAAAATGTTCCAAACACACCCCATGCACAACTCCACCGGGGAAGGTGCCAGAAACGAGTTCTGTTGGTAGTTTTTACACTACCCCGGTAGGCAAGAGAAAGGCACCACAAAACTTGTTCTACCTGCTTTCTGGGCTGAGATGGGGAATCGCTGAATTTTGGACTCAGCTGGTGACAAAATGTTCCAAACACACCCCATGCACAACTCCACCGGGGAAGGTGCCAGAAACGAGTTCTGTTGGTAGTTTTTACACTACCCCGGTAGGCAGCTGAAAGGCACCACAAAACTTGTTCTACCTGCTTTCTGGGCTGAGATGGGGAACGGCTGAATTTTGGACTCGGCTGGTGACAAAATGTTCCAAACACACCCCATGCACAACTCCACCGGGGAAGGTGCCAGAAACGAGTTCTGTTGGTAGTTTTTACACTACCCCGGTAGGCAGCTGAAAGGCACCACAAAACTTGTTCTACCTGCTTTCTGGGCTGAGATGGGGAATCGCTGAATTTTGGACTCGGCTGGTGACAAAATGTTCCAAACACACCCCATGCACAACTCCCCCGGGGAAGGTGCCAGAAACGAGTTCTGTTGGTAGTTTTTACACTACCCCGGTAGGCAGCTGAAAGGCACCACAAAACTTGTTCTACCTGCTTTCTGGGCTGAGATGGGGAATCGCTGAATTTTGGACTCGGCTGGTGACAAAATGTTCCAAACACACCCCATGCACAACTCCACCGGGGAAGGTGCCAGAAACGAGTTCTGTTGGTAGTTTTTACACTACCCCGGTAGGCAAGAGAAAGGCACCACAAAACTTGTTCTACCTGCTTTCTGGGCTGAGATGGGGAATAGCTGAATTTTGGACTCGGCTGGTGACAAAATGTTCCAAACACACCCCATGCACAACTCCACCGGGGAAGGTGCCAGAAACGAGTTCTGTTGGTAGTTTTTACACTACCCCGGTAGGCAGCTGAAAGGCACCACAAAACTTGTTCTACCTGCTTTCTGGGCTGAGATGGGGAACGGCTGAATTTTGGACTCGGCTGGTGACAAAATGTTCCAAACACACCCCATGCACAACTCCACCGGGGAAGGTGCCAGAAACGAGTTCTGTTGGTAGTTTTTACACTACCCCGGTAGGCAGCTGAAAGGCACCACAAAACTTGTTCTACCTGCTTTCTGGGCTGAGATGGGGAATCGCTGAATTTTGGACTCGGCTGGTGACAAAATGTTCCAAACACACCCCATGCACAACTCCACCGGGGAAGGTGCCAGAAACGAGTTCTGTTGGTAGTTTTTACACTACCCCGGTAGGCAAGAGAAAGGCACCACAAAACTTGTTCTACCTGCTTTCTGGGCTGAGATGGGGAATCGCTGAATTTTGGACTCGGCTGGTGACAAAATGTTCCAAACACACCCCATGCACAACTCCACCGGGGAAGGTGCCAGAAACGAGTTCTGTTGGTAGTTTTTACACTACCCCGGTAGGCAGCTGAAAGGCACCACAAAACTTGTTCTACCTGCTTTCTGGGCTGAGATGGGGAATCGCTGAATTTTGGACTCGGCTGGTGACAAAATGTTCCAAACACACCCCATGCACAACTCCACCGGGGAAGGTGCCAGAAAGGAGTTCTCTTGGTAGTTTTTACACTACCCCGGTAGGCAAGAGAAAGGCACCACAAAACTTGTTCTACCTGCTTTCTGGGCTGAGATGGGGAATCGCTGAATTTTGGACTCGGCTGGTGACAAAATGTTCCAAACACACCCCATGCACAACTCCACCGGGGAAGGTGCCAGAAACGAGTTCTGTTGGTAGTTTTTACACTACCCCGGTAGGCAGCTGAAAGGCACCACAAAACTTGTTCTACCTGCTTTCTGGGCTGAGATGGGGAATCGCTGAATTTTGGACTCGGCTGGTGACAAAATGTTCCAAACACACCCCATGCACACCTCCACCGGGGAAGGTGCCAGAAACGAGTTCTGTTGGTAGTTTTTACACTACCCCGGTAGGCAGCTGAAAGGCACCACAAAACTTGTTCTACCTGCTTTCTGGGCTGAGATGGGGAACGGCTGAATTTTGGACTCGGCTGGTAACAAAATGTTCCAAACACACCCCATGCACAACTCCACCGGGGAAGGTGCCAGAAACGAGTTCTGTTGGTAGTTTTTACACTACCCCGGTAGGCAGCTGAAAGGCACCACAAAACTTGTTCTACCTGCTTTCTGGGCTGAGATGGGGAACGGCTGAATTTTGGACTCGGCTGGTGACAAAATGTTCCAAACACACCCCATGCACAACTCCACCGGGGAAGGTGCCAGAAACGAGTTCTGTTGGTAGTTTTTACACTACCCCGGTAGGCAGCTGAAAGGCACCACAAAACTTGTTCTACCTGCTTTCTGGGCTGAGATGGGGAATCGCTGAATTTTGGACTCGGCTGGTGACAAAATGTTCCAAACACACCCCATGCACAACTCCACCGGGGAAGGTGCCAGAAACGAGTTCTGTTGGTAGTTTTTACACTACCCCGGTAGGCAAGAGAAAGGCACCACAAAACTTGTTCTACCTGCTTTCTGGGCTGAGATGGGGAATCGCTGAATTTTGGACTCGGCTGGTGACAAAATGTTCCAAACACACCCCATGCACAACTCCACCGGGGAAGGTGCCAGAAACGAGTTCTGTTGGTAGTTTTTACACTACCCCGGTAGGCAGCTGAAAGGCACCACAAAACTTGTTCTACCTGCTTTCTGGGCTGAGATGGGGAATCGCTGAATTTTGGACTCGGCTGGTGACAAAATGTTCCAAACACACCCCATGCACAACTCCACCGGGGAAGGTGCCAGAAAGGAGTTCTCTTGGTAGTTTTTACACTACCCCGGTAGGCAAGAGAAAGGCACCACAAAACTTGTTCTACCTGCTTTCTGGGCTGAGATGGGGAATCGCTGAATTTTGGACTCGGCTGGTGACAAAATGTTCCAAACACACCCCATGCACAACTCCACCGGGGAAGGTGCCAGAAACGAGTTCTGTTGGTAGTTTTTACACTACCCCGGTAGGCAGCTGAAAGGCACCACAAAACTTGTTCTACCTGCTTTCTGGGCTGAGATGGGGAATCGCTGAATTTTGGACTCGGCTGGTGACAAAATGTTCCAAACACACCCCATGCACACCTCCACCGGGGAAGGTGCCAGAAACGAGTTCTGTTGGTAGTTTTTACACTACCCCGGTAGGCAGCTGAAAGGCACCACAAAACTTGTTCTACCTGCTTTCTGGGCTGAGATGGGGAATCGCTGAATTTTGGACTCGGCTGGTGACAAAATGTTCCAAACACACCCCATGCACAACTCCACCGGGGAAGGTGCCAGAAACGAGTTCTGTTGGTAGTTTTTACACTACCCCGGTAGGCAGCTGAAAGGCACCACAAAACTTGTTCTACCTGCTTTCTGGGCTGAGATGGAGAATCGCTGAATTTTGGACTCGGCTGGTGACAAAATGTTCCAAACACACCCCATGCACAACTCCACCGGGGAAGGTGCCAGAAACGAGTTCTGTTGGTAGTTTTTACACTACCCCGGTAGGCAGCTGAAAGGCACCACAAAACTTGTTCTACCTGCTTTCTGGGCTGAGATGGGGAATCGCTGAATTTTGGACTCGGCTGGTGACAAAATGTTCCAAACACACCCCATGCACAACTCCACCGGGGAAGGTGCCAGAAACGAGTTCTGTTGGTAGTTTTTACACTACCCCGGTAGGCAGCTGAAAGGCACCACAAAACTTGTTCTACCTGCTTTCTGGGCTGAGATGGGGAACAGCTGAATTTTGGACTCGGCTGGTGACAAAATGTTCCAAACACACCCCATGCACAACTCCACCGGGGAAGGTGCCAGAAACGAGTTCTGTTGGTAGTTTTTACACTACCCCGGTAGGCAGCTGAAAGGCACCACAAAACTTGTTCTACCTGCTTTCTGGGCTGAGATGGAGAATCGCTGAATTTTGGACTCGGCTGGTGACAAAATGTTCCAAACACACCCCATGCACAACTCCACCGGGGAAGGTGCCAGAAACGAGTTCTGTTGGTAGTTTTTACACTACCCCGGTAGGCAGCTGAAAGGCACCACAAAACTTGTTCTACCTGCTTTCTGGGCTGAGATGGGGAATCGCTGAATTTTGGACTCGGCTGGTGACAAAATGTTCCAAACACACCCCATGCACAACTCCACCGGGGAAGGTGCCAGAAAGGAGTTCTGTTGGTAGTTTTTACACTACCCCGGTAGGCAGCTGAAAGGCACCACAAAACTTGTTCTACCTGCTTTCTGGGCTGAGATGGGGAATCGCTGAATTTTGGACTCGGCTGGTGACAAAATGTTCCAAACACACCCCATGCACAACTCCACCGGGGAAGGTGCCAGAAACGAGTTCTGTTGGTAGTTTTTACACTACCCCGGTAGGCAGCTGAAAGGCACCACAAAACTTGTTCTACCTGCTTTCTGGGCTGAGATGGGGAATCGCTGAATTTTGGACTCGGCTGGTGACAAAATGTTCCAAACACACCCCATGCACAACTCCACCGGGGAAGGTGCCAGAAAGGAGTTCTCTTGGTAGTTTTTACACTACCCCGGTAGGCAAGAGAAAGGCACCACAAAACTTGTTCTACCTGCTTTCTGGGCTGAGATGGGGAATCGCTGAATTTTGGACTCGGCTGGTGACAAAATGTTCCAAACACACCCCATGCACAACTCCACCGGGGAAGGTGCCAGAAACGAGTTCTGTTGGTAGTTTTTACACTACCCCGGTAGGCAGCTGAAAGGCACCACAAAACTTGTTCTACCTGCTTTCTGGGCTGAGATGGAGAATCGCTGAATTTTGGACTCGGCTGGTGACAAAATGTTCCAAACACACCCCATGCACAACTCCACCGGGGAAGGTGCCAGAAAGGAGTTCTCTTGGTAGTTTTTACACTACCCCGGTAGGCAGCTGAAAGGCACCACAAAACTTGTTCTACCTGCTTTCTGGGCTGAGATGGGGAATCGCTGAATTTTGGACTCGGCTGGTGACAAAATGTTCCAAACACACCCCATGCACAACTCCACCGGGGAAGGTGCCAGAAACGAGTTCTGTTGGTAGTTTTTACACTACCCCGGTAGGCAGCTGAAAGGCACCACAAAACTTGTTCTACCTGCTTTCTGGGCTGAGATGGGGAATCGCTGAATTTTGGACTCGGCTGGTGACAAAATGTTCCAAACACACCCCATGCACACCTCCACCGGGGAAGGTGCCAGAAACGAGTTCTGTTGGTAGTTTTTACACTACCCCGGTAGGCAGCTGAAAGGCACCACAAAACTTGTTCTACCTGCTTTCTGGGCTGAGATGGGGAATCGCTGAATTTTGGACTCGGCTGGTGACAAAATGTTCCAAACACACCCCATGCACAACTCCACCGGGGAAGGTGCCAGAAACGAGTTCTGTTGGTAGTTTTTACACTACCCCGGTAGGCAGCTGAAAGGCACCACAAAACTTGTTCTACCTGCTTTCTGGGCTGAGATGGGGAATCGCTGAATTTTGGACTCGGCTGGTGACAAAATGTTCCAAACACACCCCATGCACAACTCCACCGGGGAAGGTGCCAGAAACGAGTTCTGTTGGTAGTTTTTACACTACCCCGGTAGGCAGCTGAAAGGCACCACAAAACTTGTTCTACCTGCTTTCTGGGCTGAGATGGGGAACGGCTGAATTTTGGACTCGGCTGGTAACAAAATGTTCCAAACACACCCCATGCACAACTCCACCGGGGAAGGTGCCAGAAACGAGTTCTGTTGGTAGTTTTTACACTACCCCGGTAGGCAGCTGAAAGGCACCACAAAACTTGTTCTACCTGCTTTCTGGGCTGAGATGGGGAATCGCTGAATTTTGGACTCGGCTGGTGACAAAATGTTCCAAACACACCCCATGCACAACTCCACCGGGGAAGGTGCCAGAAACGAGTTCTGTTGGTAGTTTTTACACTACCCCGGTAGGCAGCTGAAAGGCACCACAAAACTTGTTCTACCTGCTTTCTGGGCTGAGATGGGGAATCGCTGAATTTTGGACTCGGCTGGTGACAAAATGTTCCAAACACACCCCATGCACACCTCCACCGGGGAAGGTGCCAGAAACGAGTTCTGTTGGTAGTTTTTACACTACCCCGGTAGGCAAGAGAAAGGCACCACAAAACTTGTTGTACCTGCTTTCTGGCCTAGAGATGGGGAATCGCTGAATTTTGGACTCGGCTGGTGACAAAATGTTCCAAACACACCCCATGCACAACTCCACCGGGGAAGGTGCCAGAAACGAGTTCTGTTGGTAGTTTTTACACTACCCCGGTAGGCAGCTGAAAGGCACCACAAAAGTTTTTCTACCTGCTTTCTGGGCTGAGATGGGGAATCGCTGAATTTTGGACTCGGCTGGTGACAAAATGTTCCAAACACACCCCATGCACAACTCCACCGGGGAAGGTGCCAGAAACGAGTTCTGTTGGTAGTTTTTACACTACCCCTGTAGGCAGCTGAAAGGCACCACAAAACTTGTTCTACCTGCTTTCTGGGCTGAGATGGGGAATCGCTGAATTTTGGACTCGGCTGGTGACAAAATGTTCCAAACACACCCCATGCACAACTCCACCGGGGAAGGTGCCAGAAACGAGTTCTGTTGGTAGTTTTTACACTACCCCGGTAGGCAGCTGAAAGGCACCACAAAACTTGTTCTACCTGCTTTCTGGGCTGAGATGGGGAATCGCTGAATTTTGGACTCGGCTGGTGACAAAATGTTCCAAACACACCCCATGCACAACTCCACCGGGGAAGGTGCCAGAAACGAGTTCTGTTGGTAGTTTTTACACTACCCCGGTAGGCAGCTGAAAGGCACCACAAAACTTGTTCTACCTGCTTTCTGGGCTGAGATGGGGAATCGCTGAATTTTGGACTCGGCTGGTGACAAAATGTTCCAAACACACCCCATGCACAACTCCACCGGGGAAGGTGCCAGAAACGAGTTCTGTTGGTCGTTTTTACACTACCCCGGTAGGCAAGAGAAAGGCACCACAAAACTTGTTGTACCTGCTTTCTGGCCTAGAGATGGGGAATCGCTGAATTTTGGACTCGGCTGGAGACAAAATGTTCCAAACACACCCCATGCACAACTCCACCGGGGAAGGTGCCAGAAACGAGTTCTGTTGGTAGTTTTTACACTACCCCGGTAGGCAAGAGAAAGGCACCACAAAACTTGTTCTACCTGCTTTCTGGGCTGAGATGGGGAACGGCTGAATTTTGGACTTGGCTGGTAACAAAATGTTCCAAACACACCCCATGCACAACTCCACCGGGGAAGGTGCCAGAAACGAGTTCTGTTGGTAGTTTTTACACTACCCCGGTAGGCAGCTGAAAGGCACCACAAAACTTGTTCTACCTGCTTTCTGGGCTGAGATGGGGAATCGCTGAATTTTGGACTCGGCTGGTGACAAAATGTTCCAAACACACCCCATGCACAACTCCACCGGGGAAGGTGCCAGAAACGAGTTCTGTTGGTAGTTTTTACACTACCCGGTAGGCAGCTGAAAGGCACCACAAAACTTGTTCTACCTGCTTTCTGGGCTGAGATGGGGAATAGCTGAATTTTGGACTCGGCTGGTGACAAAAAGTTCCAAACACACCCCATGCACAACTCCACCGGGGAAGGTGCCAGAAACGAGTTCTGTTGGTAGTTTTTACAGTACCCCAGTAGGCAGCTGAAAGGCACCACAAAACTTGTTCTACCTGCTTTCTGGGCTGAGATGGGGAATCGCTGAATTTTGGACTCGGCTGGTGACAAAATGTTCCAAACACACCCCATGCACAACTCCACCGGGGAAGGTGCCAGAAACGAGTTCTGTTGGTAGTTTTTTACACTACCCCGGTAGGCAGCTGAAAGGCACCACAAAACTTGTTCTACCTGCTTTCTGGGCTGAGATGGGGAATCGCTGAATTTTGGACTCGGCTGGTGACAAAATGTTCCAAACACACCCCATGCACAACTCCACCGGGGAAGGTGCCAGAAACGAGTTCTGTTGGTAGTTTTTACACTACCCCGGTAGGCAGCTGAAAGGCACCACAAAACTTGTTCTACCTGCTTTCTGGGCTGAGATGGGGAATAGCTGAATTTTGGACTCGGCTGGTGACAAAAAGTTCCAAACACACCCCATGCACAACTCCACCGGGGAAGGTGCCAGAAACGAGTTCTGTTGGTAGTTTTTACAGTACCCCAGTAGGCAGCTGAAAGGCACCACAAAACTTGTTCTACCTGCTTTCTGGGCTGAGATGGGGAATCGCTGAATTTTGGACTCGGCTGGTGACAAAATGTTCCAAACACACCCCATGCACAACTCCACCGGGGAAGGTGCCAGAAACGAGTTCTGTTGGTAGTTTTTACACTACCCCGGTAGGCAGCTGAAAGGCACCACAAAACTTGTTCTACCTGCTTTCTGGGCTGAGATGGGGAATCGCTGAATTTTGGACTCGGCTGGTGACAAAATGTTCCAAACACACCCCATGCACAACTCCACCGGGGAAGGTGCCAGAAACGAGTTCTGTTGGTAGTTTTTACACTACCCCGGTAGGCAGCTGAAAGGCACCACAAAACTTGTTCTACCTGCTTTCTGGGCTGAGCATGGGGAACAGCTGAATTTTGGACTCGGCTGGTGACAAAATGTTCCAAACACACCCCATGCACAACTCCACCGGGGAAGGTGCCAGAAACGAGTTCTGTTGGTAGTTTTTACACTACCCCGGTAGGCAGCTGAAAGGCACCACAAAACTTGTTCTACCTGCTTTCTGGGCTGAGATGGGGAACGGCTGAATTTTGGACTCGGCTGGTAACAAAATGTTCCAAACACACCCCATGCACAACTCCACCGGGGAAGGTGCCAGAACGAGTTCTGTTGGTAGTTTTTTACACTACCCCGGTAGGCAGCTGAAAGGCACCACAAAACTTGTTCTACCTGCTTTCTGGGCTGAGATGGGGAATCGCTGAATTTTGGACTCGGCTGGTGACAAAATGTTCCAAACACACCCCATGCACAACTCCACCGGGGAAGGTGCCAGAAACGAGTTCTGTTGGTAGTTTTTACACTACCCCGGTAGGCAGCTGAAAGGCACCACAAAACTTGTTCTACCTGCTTTCTGGGCTGAGATGGGGAATCGCTGAATTTTGGACTCGGCTGGTGACAAAATGTTCCAAACACACCCCATGCACACCTCCACCGGGGAAGGTGCCAGAAACGAGTTCTGTTGGTAGTTTTTACACTACCCCGGTAGGCAAGAGAAAGGCACCACAAAACTTGTTGTACCTGCTTTCTGGCCTAGAGATGGGGAATCGCTGAATTTTGGACTCGGCTGGTGACAAAATGTTCCAAACACACCCCATGCACAACTCCACCGGGGAAGGTGCCAGAAACGAGTTCTGTTGGTAGTTTTTACACTACCCCGGTAGGCAGCTGAAAGGCACCACAAAACTTGTTCTACCTGCTTTCTGGGCTGAGATGGGGAATCGCTGAATTTTGGACTCGGCTGGTGACAAAATGTTCCAAACACACCCCCATGCACAACTCCACCGGGGAAGGTGCCAGAAAGGAGTTCTCTTGGTAGTTTTTACACTACCCCGGTAGGCAAGAGAAAGGCACCACAAAACTTGTTCTACCTGCTTTCTGGGCTGAGATGGGGAATCGCTGAATTTTGGACTCGGCTGGTGACAAAATGTTCCAAACACACCCCATGCACAACTCCACCGGGGAAGGTGCCAGAAACGAGTTCTGTTGGTAGTTTTTACACTACCCCGGTAGGCAGCTGAAAGGCACCACAAAACTTGTTCTACCTGCTTTCTGGGCTGAGATGGAGAATCGCTGAATTTTGGACTCGGCTGGTGACAAAATGTTCCAAACACACCCCATGCACAACTCCACCGGGGAAGGTGCCAGAAACGAGTTCTGTTGGTAGTTTTTACACTACCCCAGTAGGCAGCTGAAAGGCACCACAAAACTTGTTCTACCTGCTTTCTGGGCTGAGATGGGGAATCGCTGAATTTTGGACTCGGCTGGTGACAAAATGTTCCAAACACACCCCATGCACAACTCCACCGGGGAAGGTGCCAGAAACGAGTTCTGTTGGTAGTTTTTACACTACCCCGGTAGGCAGCTGAAAGGCACCACAAAACTTGTTCTACCTGCTTTCTGGGCTGAGATGGGGAATCGCTGAATTTTGGACTCGGCTGGTGACAAAATGTTCCAAACACACCCCATGCACAACTCCACCGGGGAAGGTGCCAGAAACGAGTTCTGTTGGTAGTTTTTACACTACCCCGGTAGGCAGCTGAAAGGCACCACAAAACTTGTTCTACCTGCTTTCTGGGCTGAGATGGGGAATCGCTGAATTTTGGACTCGGCTGGTGACAAAATGTTCCAAACACACCCCATGCACAACTCCACCGGGGAAGGTGCCAGAAAGGAGTTCTGTTGGTAGTTTTTACACTACCCCGGTAGGCAGCTGAAAGGCACCACAAAACTTGTTGTACCTGCTTTCTGGGCTGAGATGGTGGGGAATCGCTGAATTTTGGACTCGGCTGGTGACAAAATGTTCCAAACACACCCCATGCACAACTCCACCGGGGAAGGTGCCAGAAACGAGTTCTGTTGGTAGTTTTTACACTACCCCGGTAGGCAGCTGAAAGGCACCACAAAACTTGTTCTACCTGCTTTCTGGGCTGAGATGGGGAATCGCTGAATTTTGGACTCGGCTGGTGACAAAATGTTCCAAACACACCCCATGCACAACTCCACCGGGGAAGGTGCCAGAAACGAGTTCTGTTGGTAGTTTTTACACTACCCCGGTAGGCAGCTGAAAGGCACCACAAAACTTGTTCTACCTGCTTTCTGGGCTGAGATGGGGAATCGCTGAATTTTGGACTCGGCTGGTGACAAAATGTTCCAAACACACCCCATGCACAACTCCACCGGGGAAGGTGCCAGAAACGAGTTCTGTTGGTAGTTTTTACACTACCCCGGTAGGCAGCTGAAAGGCACCACAAAACTTGTTCTACCTGCTTTCTGGGCTGAGATGGAGAATCGCTGAATTTTGGACTCGGCTGGTGACAAAATGTTCCAAACACACCCCATGCACAACTCCACCGGGGAAGGTGCCAGAAAGGAGTTCTCTTGGTAGTTTTTACACTACCCCGGTAGGCAGCTGAAAGGCACCACAAAACTTGTTCTACCTGCTTTCTGGGCTGAGATGGGGAATCGCTGAATTTTGGACTCGGCTGGTGACAAAATGTTCCAAACACACCCCATGCACAACTCCACCGGGGAAGGTGCCAGAAACGAGTTCTGTTGGTAGTTTTTACACTACCCCGGTAGGCAGCTGAAAGGCACCACAAAACTTGTTCTACCTGCTTTCTGGGCTGAGATGGGGAATCGCTGAATTTTGGACTCGGCTGGTGACAAAATGTTCCAAACACACCCCATGCACAACTCCACCGGGGAAGGTGCCAGAAACGAGTTCTGTTGGTAGTTTTTACACTACCCCGGTAGGCAGCTGAAAGGCACCACAAAACTTGTTCTACCTGCTTTCTGGGCTGAGATGGGGAATCGCTGAATTTTGGACTCGGCTGGTGACAAAATGTTCCAAACACACCCCATGCACAACTCCACCGGGGAAGGTGCCAGAAACGAGTTCTGTTGGTAGTTTTTACACTACCCCGGTAGGCAGCTGAAAGGCACCACAAAACTTGTTCTACCTGCTTTCTGGGCTGAGATGGGGAACGGCTGAATTTTGGACTCGGCTGGTAACAAAATGTTCCAAACACACCCCATGCACAACTCCACCGGGGAAGGTGCCAGAAACGAGTTCTGTTGGTAGTTTTTACACTACCCCGGTAGGCAGCTGAAAGGCACCACAAAACTTGTTCTACCTGCTTTCTGGGCTGAGATGGGGAATCGCTGAATTTTGGACTCGGCTGGTGACAAAATGTTCCAAACACACCCCATGCACAACTCCACCGGGGAAGGTGCCAGAAACGAGTTCTGTTGGTAGTTTTTACACTACCCCGGTAGGCAGCTGAAAGGCACCACAAAAGTTTTTCTACCTGCTTTCTGGGCTGAGATGGGGAATCGCTGAATTTTGGACTCGGCTGGTGACAAAATGTTCCAAACACACCCCATGCACAACTCCACCGGGGAAGGTGCCAGAAACGAGTTCTGTTGGTAGTTTTTACACTACCCCTGTAGGCAGCTGAAAGGCACCACAAAACTTGTTCTACCTGCTTTCTGGGCTGAGATGGGGAATCGCTGAATTTTGGACTCGGCTGGTGACAAAATGTTCCAAACACACCCCATGCACAACTCCACCGGGGAAGGTGCCAGAAACGAGTTCTGTTGGTAGTTTTTACACTACCCCGGTAGGCAGCTGAAAGGCACCACAAAACTTGTTCTACCTGCTTTCTGGGCTGAGATGGGGAATCGCTGAATTTTGGACTCGGCTGGTGACAAAATGTTCCAAACACACCCCATGCACAACTCCACCGGGGAAGGTGCCAGAAACGAGTTCTGTTGGTAGTTTTTACACTACCCCGGTAGGCAGCTGAAAGGCACCACAAAACTTGTTCTACCTGCTTTCTGGGCTGAGATGGGGAATCGCTGAATTTTGGACTCGGCTGGTGACAAAATGTTCCAAACACACCCCATGCACAACTCCACCGGGGAAGGTGCCAGAAACGAGTTCTGTTGGTCGTTTTTACACTACCCCGGTAGGCAAGAGAAAGGCACCACAAAACTTGTTGTACCTGCTTTCTGGCCTAGAGATGGGGAATCGCTGAATTTTGGACTCGGCTGGAGACAAAATGTTCCAAACACACCCCATGCACAACTCCACCGGGGAAGGTGCCAGAAACGAGTTCTGTTGGTAGTTTTTTACACTACCCCGGTAGGCAAGAGAAAGGCACCACAAAACTTGTTCTACCTGCTTTCTGGGCTGAGATGGGGAACGGCTGAATTTTGGACTTGGCTGGTAACAAAATGTTCCAAACACACCCCATGCACAACTCCACCGGGGAAGGTGCCAGAAACGAGTTCTGTTGGTAGTTTTTACACTACCCCGGTAGGCAGCTGAAAGGCACCACAAAACTTGTTCTACCTGCTTTCTGGGCTGAGATGGGGAATCGCTGAATTTTGGACTCGGCTGGTGACAAAATGTTCCAAACACACCCCATGCACAACTCCACCGGGGAAGGTGCCAGAAACGAGTTCTGTTGGTAGTTTTTACACTACCCCGGTAGGCAGCTGAAAGGCACCACAAAACTTGTTCTACCTGCTTTCTGGGCTGAGATGGGGAATAGCTGAATTTTGGACTCGGCTGGTGACAAAATGTTCCAAACACACCCCATGCACAACTCCACCGGGGAAGGTGCCAGAAACGAGTTCTGTTGGTAGTTTTTACAGTACCCCAGTAGGCAGCTGAAAGGCACCACAAAACTTGTTCTACCTGCTTTCTGGGCTGAGATGGGGAATCGCTGAATTTTGGACTCGGCTGGTGACAAAATGTTCCAAACACACCCCATGCACAACTCCACCGGGGAAGGTGCCAGAAACGAGTTCTGTTGGTAGTTTTTACACTACCCCGGTAGGCAGCTGAAAGGCACCACAAAACTTGTTCTACCTGCTTTCTGGGCTGAGATGGGGAATCGCTGAATTTTGGACTCGGCTGGTGACAAAATGTTCCAAACACACCCCATGCACAACTCCACCGGGGAAGGTGCCAGAAACGAGTTCTGTTGGTAGTTTTTACACTACCCCGGTAGGCAGCTGAAAGGCACCACAAAACTTGTTCTACCTGCTTTCTGGGCTGAGATGGGGAACAGCTGAATTTTGGACTCGGCTGGTGACAAAATGTTCCAAACACACCCCATGCACAACTCCACCGGGGGAAGGTGCCAGAAACGAGTTCTGTTGGTAGTTTTTACACTACCCCGGTAGGCAGCTGAAAGGCACCACAAAACTTGTTCTACCTGCTTTCTGGGCTGAGATGGGAATCGCTGAATTTTGGACTCGGCTGCTGACAAAATGTTCCAAACACACCCCATGCACAACTCCACCGGGGAAGGTGCCAGAAACGAGTTCTGTTGGTAGTTTTTACACTACCCCGGTAGGCAGCTGAAAGGCACCACAAAACTTGTTCTACCTGCTTTCTGGGCTGAGATGGGGAACAGCTGAATTTTGGACTCGGCTGGTGACAAAATGTTCCAAACACACCCCATGCACAACTCCACCGGGGAAGGTGCCAGAAACGAGTTCTGTTGGTAGTTTTTACACTACCCCGGTAGGCAAGAGAAAGGCACCACAAAACTTGTTCTACCTGCTTTCTGGGCTGAGATGGGGAATCGCTGAATTTTGGACTCGGCTGGTGACAAAATGTTCCAAACACACCCCATGCACAACTCCACCGGGGAAGGTGCCAGAAACGAGTTCTGTTGGTAGTTTTTACACTACCCCGGTAGGCAGCTGAAAGGCACCACAAAACTTGTTCTACCTGCTTTCCGGGCTGAGATGGGGAATCGCTGAATTTTGGACTCGGCTGGTGACAAAATGTTCCAAACACACCCCATGCACAACTCCACCGGGGAAGGTGCCAGAAACGAGTTCTGTTGGTAGTTTTTTACACTACCCCGGTAGGCAGCTGAAAGGCACCACAAAACTTGTTCTACCTGCTTTCTGGGCTGAGATGGGGAATCGCTGAATTTTGGACTCGGCTGGTGACAAAATGTTCCAAACACACCCCATGCACAACTCCACCGGGGAAGGTGCCAGAAAGGAGTTCTCTTGGTAGTTTTTACACTACCCCGGTAGGCAAGAGAAAGGCACCACAAAACTTGTTCTACCTGCTTTCTGGGCTGAGATGGGGAATCGCTGAATTTTGGACTCGGCTGGTGACAAAATGTTCCAAACACACCCCATGCACAACTCCACCGGGGAAGGTGCCAGAAACGAGTTCTGTTGGTAGTTTTTACACTACCCCGGTAGGCAGCTGAAAGGCACCACAAAACTTGTTCTACCTGCTTTCTGGGCTGAGATGGAGAATCGCTGAATTTTGGACTCGGCTGGTGACAAAATGTTCCAAACACACCCCATGCACAACTCCACCGGGGAAGGTGCCAGAAACGAGTTCTGTTGGTAGTTTTTACACTACCCCAGTAGGCAGCTGAAAGGCACCACAAAACTTGTTCTACCTGCTTTCTGGGCTGAGATGGGGAATCGCTGAATTTTGGACTCGGCTGGTGACAAAATGTTCCAAACACACCCCATGCACAACTCCACCGGGGAAGGTGCCAGAAACGAGTTCTGTTGGTAGTTTTTACACTACCCCGGTAGGCAGCTGAAAGGCACCACAAAACTTGTTCTACCTGCTTTCTGGGCTGAGATGGGGAATCGCTGAATTTTGGACTCGGCTGGTGACAAAATGTTCCAAACACACCCCATGCACAACTCCACCGGGGAAGGTGCCAGAAACGAGTTCTGTTGGTAGTTTTTACACTACCCCGGTAGGCAGCTGAAAGGCACCACAAAAGTTTTTCTACCTGCTTTCTGGGCTGAGATGGGGAATCGCTGAATTTTGGACTCAGCTGGTGACAAAATGTTCCAAACACACCCCATGCACAACTCCACCGGGGAAGGTGCCAGAAACGAGTTCTGTTGGTAGTTTTTACACTACCCCGGTAGGCAAGAGAAAGGCACCACAAAACTTGTTGTACCTGCTTTCTGGCCTAGAGATGGGGAATCGCTGAATTTTGGACTCGGCTGGTGACAAAATGTTCCAAACACACCCCATGCACAACTCCACCGGGGAAGGTGCCAGAAACGAGTTCTGTTGGTAGTTTTTACACTACCCCGGTAGGCAGCTGAAAGGCACCACAAAACTTGTTCTACCTGCTTTCTGGGCTGAGATGGGGAATCGCTGAATTTTGGACTCGGCTGGTGACAAAATGTTCCAAACACACCCCATGCACAACTCCACCGGGGAAGGTGCCAGAAACGAGTTCTGTTGGTCGTTTTTACACTACCCCGGTAGGCAAGAGAAAGGCACCACAAAACTTGTTCTACCTGCTTTCTGGCCTAGAGATGGGGAATAGCTGAATTTTGGACTCGGCTGGTGACAAAATGTTCCAAACACACCCCATGCACAACTCCACCGGGGAAGGTGCCAGAAACGAGTTCTGTTGGTAGTTTTTACACTACCCCGGTAGGCAAGAGAAAGGCACCACAAAACTTGTTCTACCTGCTTTCTGGGCTGAGATGGGGAATCGCTGAATTTGGACTCGGCTGGTGACAAAATGTTCCAAACACACCCCATGCACAACTCCACCGGGGAAGGTGCCAGAAACGAGTTCTGTTGGTAGTTTTTACACTACCCCGGTAGGCAGCTGAAAGGCACCACAAAACTTGTTCTACCTGCTTTCTGGGCTAGAGTCTGTGAACAGCTGAGTTTTGGACTCGGCTGGTGACAAAATGTTCCAAACACACCCCATGCACAACTCCACCGGGGAAGGTGCCAGAAACGAGTTCTGTTGGTAGTTTTTACACTACCCCGGTAGGCAGCTGAAAGGCACCACAAAACTTGTTCTACCTGCTTTCTGGGCTGAGATGGGGAATCGCTGAATTTTGGACTCGGCTGGTGACAAAATGTTCCAAACACACCCCATGCACAACTCCACCGGGGAAGGTGCCAGAAAGGAGTTCTCTTGGTAGTTTTTACACTACCCCGGTAGGCAAGAGAAAGGCACCACAAAACTTGTTCTACCTGCTTTCTGGGCTGAGATGGGGAATCGCTGAATTTTGGACTCGGCTGGTGACAAAATGTTCCAAACACACCCCATGCACAACTCCACCGGGGAAGGTGCCAGAAACGAGTTCTGTTGGTAGTTTTTACACTACCCCGGTAGGCAGCTGAAAGGCACCACAAAACTTGTTCTACCTGCTTTCTGGGCTGAGATGGAGAATCGCTGAATTTTGGACTCGGCTGGTGACAAAATGTTCCAAACACACCCCATGCACAACTCCACCGGGGAAGGTGCCAGAAACGAGTTCTGTTGGTAGTTTTTACACTACCCCAGTAGGCAGCTGAAAGGCACCACAAAACTTGTTCTACCTGCTTTCTGGGCTGAGATGGGGAATCGCTGAATTTTGGACTCGGCTGGTGACAAAATGTTCCAAACACACCCCATGCACAACTCCACCGGGGAAGGTGCCAGAAACGAGTTCTGTTGGTAGTTTTTACACTACCCCGGTAGGCAGCTGAAAGGCACCACAAAACTTGTTCTACCTGCTTTCTGGGCTGAGATGCAGAATCGCTGAATTTTGGACTCGGCTGGTGACAAAATGTTCCAAACACACCCTATGCACAACTCCACCGGGGAAGGTGCCAGAAACGAGTTCTGTTGGTAGTTTTTACACTACCCCGGTAGGCAGCTGAAAGGCACCACAAAACTTGTTCTACCTGCTTTCTGGGCTGAGATGGGGAATCGCTGAATTTTGGACTCGGCTGGTGACAAAATGTTCCAAACACACCCCATGCACAACTCCACCGGGGAAGGTGCCAGAAACGAGTTCTGTTGGTAGTTTTTACACTACCCCGGTAGGCAGCTGAAAGGCACCACAAAACTTGTTCTACCTGCTTTCTGGGCTGAGATGGGGAATCGCTGAATTTTGGACTCGGCTGGTGACAAAATGTTCCAAACACACCCCATGCACAACTCCACCGGGGAAGGTGCCAGAAACGAGTTCTGTTGGTAGTTTTTACACTACCCCGGTAGGCAGCTGAAAGGCACCACAAAACTTGTTCTACCTGCTTTCTGGGCTGAGATGGGGAATCGCTGAATTTTGGACTCGGCTGGTGACAAAATGTTCCAAACACACCCCATGCACAACTCCACCGGGGAAGGTGCCAGAAACGAGTTCTGTTGGTAGTTTTTACACTACCCCGGTAGGCAGCTGAAAGGCACCACAAACTTGTTCTACCTGCTTTCTGGGCTGAGATGGGGAATCGCTGAATTTTGGACTCAGCTGGTGACAAAATGTTCCAAACACACCCCATGCACAACTCCACCGGGGAAGGTGCCAGAAACGAGTTCTGTTGGTAGTTTTTACACTACCCCGGTAGGCAAGAGAAAGGCACCACAAAACTTGTTGTACCTGCTTTCTGGCCTAGAGATGGGGAATCGCTGAATTTTGGACTCGGCTGGTGACAAAATGTTCCAAACACACCCCATGCACAACTCCACCGGGGAAGGTGCCAGAAACGAGTTCTGTTGGTAGTTTTTACACTACCCCGGTAGGCAGCTGAAAGGCACCACAAAACTTGTTCTACCTGCTTTCTGGGCTGAGATGGGGAATCGCTGAATTTTGGACTCGGCTGGTGACAAAATGTTCCAAACACACCCCATGCACAACTCCACCGGGGAAGGTGCCAGAAACGAGTTCTGTTGGTAGTTTTTACACTACCCCGGTAGGCAGTTGAAAGGCACCACAAAACTTGTTCTACCTGCTTTCTGGGCTGAGATGGGGAATCGCTGAATTTTGGACTCGGCTGGTGACAAAATGTTCCAAACACACCCCATGCACAACTCCACCGGGGAAGGTGCCAGAAACGAGTTCTGTTGGTAGTTTTTACACTACCCCGGTAGGCAGCTGAAAGGCACCACAAAACTTGTTCTACCTGCTTTCTGGGCTGAGATGGGGAATCGCTGAATTTTGGACTCGGCTGCTGACAAAATGTTCCAAACACACCCCATGCACAACTCCACCGGGGAAGGTGCCAGAAACGAGTTCTGTTGGTAGTTTTTACACTACCCCGGTAGGCAGCTGAAAGGCACCACAAAACTTGTTCTACCTGCTTTCTGGGCTGAGATGGGGAATCGCTGAATTTTGGACTCGGCTGGTGACAAAATGTTCCAAACACACCCCATGCACAACTCCACCGGGGAAGGTGCCAGAAACGAGTTTCTTGGTCGTTTTTACACTACCCCGGTAGGCAAGAGAAAGGCACCACAAATCTTGTTGTACCTGCTTTCTGGCCTAGAGATGGGGAATCGCTGAATTTTGGACTCGGCTGGTGACAAAATGTTCCAAACACACCCCATGCACAACTCCACCGGGGAAGGTGCCAGAAACGAGTTCTGTTGGTAGTTTTTACACTACCCCGGTAGGCAGCTGAAAGGCACCACAAAACTTGTTCTACCTGCTTTCTGGGCTGAGATGGGGAATCGCTGAATTTTGGACTCGGCTGGTGACAAAATGTTCCAAACACACCCCATGCACAACTCCACCGGGGAAGGTGCCAGAAACGAGTTCTGTTGGTAGTTTTTACAGTACCACCGGTAGGCAGCTGAAAGGCACCACAAAACTTGTTCTACCTGCTTTCTGGGCTGAGATGGGGAATCGCTGAATTTTGGACTCGGCTGGTGACAAAATGTTCCAAACACACCCCATGCACAACTCCACCGGGGAAGGTGCCAGAAACGAGTTCTGTTGGTAGTTTTTACACTACCCCGGTAGGCAGCTGAAAGGCACCACAAAACTTGTTCTACCTGCTTTCTGGGCTGAGATGGGGAATCGCTGAATTTTGGACTCGGCTGGTGACAAAATGTTCCAACACACCCCATGCACAACTCCACCGGGGAAGGTGCCAGAAACGAGTTCTGTTGGTAGTTTTTACACTACCCCGGTAGGCAAGAGAAAGGCACCACAAAAGTTGTTCTACCTGCTTTCTGGGCTGAGATGGGGAATCGCTGAATTTTGGACTCGGCTGGTGACAAAATGTTCCAAACACACCCCATTGCACACCTCCACCGGGGAAGGTGCCAGAAACGAGTTCTGTTGGTAGTTTTTACACTACCCCGGTAGGCAGCTGAAAGGCACCACAAAACTTGTTCTACCTGCTTTCTGGGCTGAGATGGGGAACGGCTGAATTTTGGACTCGGCTGGTAACAAAATGTTCCAAACACACCCCATGCACAACTCCACCGGGGAAGGTGCCAGAAACGAGTTCTGTTGGTAGTTTTTACACTACCCCGGTAGGCAGCTGAAAGGCACCACAAAACTTGTTCTACCTGCTTTCTGGGCTGAGATGGGGAATCGCTGAATTTTGGACTCGGCTGGTGACAAAATGTTCCAAACACACCCCATGCACACCTCCACCGGGGAAGGTGCCAGAAACGAGTTCTGTTGGTAGTTTTTACACTACCCCGGTAGGCAGCTGAAAGGCACCACAAAACTTGTTCTACCTGCTTTCTGGGCTGAGATGGGGAATCGCTGAATTTTGGACTCGGCTGGTGACAAAATGTTCCAAACACACCCCATGCACAACTCCACCGGGGAAGGTGCCAGAAACGAGTTCTGTTGGTACTTTTTACACTACCCCGGTAGGCAGCTGAAAGGCACCACAAAACTTGTTCTACCTGCTTTCTGGGCTGAGATGGGGAACCGCTGAATTTTGGACTCGGCTGGTGACAAATAGTTCCAAACACACCCCATGCACAACTCCACCGGGGAAGGTGCCAGAAACGAGTTCTGTTGGTAGTTTTTACACTACCCCGGTAGGCAGCTGAAAGGCACCACAAAACTTGTTCTACCTGCTTTCTGGGCTGAGATGGGGAATCTCTGAATTTTGGACTCGGCTGGTGACAAAATGTTCCAAACACACCCCATGCACAACTCCACCGGGGAAGGTGCCAGAAACGAGTTCTGTTGGTAGTTTTTACACTACCCCGGTAGGCAGCTGAAAGGCACCACAAAACTTGTTCTACCTGCTTTCTGGGCTGAGATGGGGAATCGCTGAATTTTGGACTCGGCTGGTGACAAAATGTTCCAAACACACCCCATGCACAACTCCACCGGGGGAAGGTGCCAGAAAGGAGTTCTGTTGGTAGTTTTTACACTACCCCGGTAGGCAAGAGAAAGGCACCACAAAAGTTGTTCTACCTGCTTTCTGGGCTGAGATGGAGAATCACTGAATTTTGGACTCGGCTGGTGACAAAATGTTCCAAACACACCCCATGCACACCTCCACCGGGGAAGGTGCCAGAAACGAGTTCTGTTGGTAGTTTTTACACTACCCCGGTAGGCAGCTGAAAGGCACCACAAAACTTGTTCTACCTGCTTTCTGGCCTAGAGATGGGGAATCGCTGTATTTTGGACTCGGCTGGTAACAAAATGTTCCAAACACACCCCATGCACAACTCCACCGGGGAAGGTGCCAGAAACGAGTTCTGTTGGTAGTTTTTACACTACCCCGGTAGGCAGCTGAAAGGCACCACAAAACTTGTTCTACCTGCTTTCTGGGCTGAGATGGGGAATCGCTGAATTTTGGACTCGGCTGGTGACAAAATGTTCCAAACACACCCCATGCACAACTCCACCGGGGAAGGTGCCAGAAACGAGTTCTGTTGGTAGTTTTTACACTACCCCCGGTAGGCAGCTGAAAGGCACCACAAAACTTGTTCTACCTGCTTTCTGGGCTGAGATGGGGAATCGCTGAATTTTGGACTCGGCTGGTGACAAAATGTTCCAAACACACCCCATGCACAACTCCACCGGGGAAGGTGCCAGAAACGAGTTCTGTTGGTAGTTTTTACACTACCCCGGTAGGCAGCTGAAAGGCACCACAAAACTTGTTCTACCTGCTTTCTGGGCTGAGATGGGGAATAGCTGAATTTTGGACTCGGCTGGTGACAAAATGTTCCAAACACACCCATGCACAACTCCACCGGGGAAGGTGCCAGAAACGAGTTCTGTTGGTAGTTTTTACACTACCCCGGTAGGCAGCTGAAAGGCACCACAAAACTTGTTCTACCTGCTTTCTGGGCTGAGATGGGGGAACGGCTGAATTTTGGACCTCGGCTTGTGACAAAATGTTCCAAACACACCCCATGCACAACTCCACCGGGGAAGGTGCCAGAAACGAGTTCTGTTGGTAGTTTTTACACTACCCCGGTAGGCAGCTGAAAGGCACCACAAAACTTGTTCTACCTGCTTTCTGGGCTGAGATGGGGGAATCGCTGAATTTTGGACTCGGCTGGTGACAAAATGTTCCAAACACACCCCATGCACAACTCCACCGGGGAAGGTGCCAGAAACGAGTTCTGTTGGTAGTTTTTACACTACCCCGGTAGGCAGCTGAAAGGCACCACAAAACTTGTTCTACCTGCTTTCTGGGCTGAGATGGGGAATCGCTGAATTTTGGACTCGGCTGGTGACAAAATGTTCCAAACACACCCCATGCACAACTCCACCGGGGAAGGTGCCAGAAACGAGTTCTGTTGGTAGTTTTTACACTACCCCGGTAGGCAGCTGAAAGGCACCACAAAACTTGTTCTACCTGCTTTCTGGGCTGAGATGGGGAATCGCTGAATTTTCGACTCGGCTGGTGACAAAATGTTCCAAACACACCCCATGCACAACTCCACCGGGGAAGGTGCCAGAAACGAGTTCTGTTGGTAGTTTTTACACTACCCCGGTAGGCAGCTGAAAGGCACCACAAAACTTGTTCTACCTGCTTTCTGGGCTGAGATGGGGAACGGCTGAATTTTGGACTCGGCTTGTGACAAAATGTTCCAAACACACCCCATGCACAACTCCACCGGGGAAGGTGCCAGAAACGAGTTCTGTTGGTAGTTTTTACACTACCCCGGTAGGCAGCTGAAAGGCACCACAAAACTTGTTCTACCTGCTTTCTGGGCTGAGATGGGGAATCGCTGAATTTTGGACTCGGCTGGTGACAAAATGTTCCAAACACACCCCCATGCACAACTCCACCGGGGAAGGTGCCAGAAACGAGTTCTGTTGGTAGTTTTTACACTACCCCGGTAGGCAAGAGAAAGGCACCACAAAACTTGTTCTACCTGCTTTCTGGGCTGAGATGGGGAATCGCTGAATTTTGGACTCGGCTGGTGACAAAATGTTCCAAACACACCCCATGCACAACTCCACCGGGGAAGGTGCCAGAAACGAGTTCTGTTGGTAGTTTTTACACTACCCCGGTAGGCAGCTGAAAGGCACCACAAAACTTGTTCTACCTGCTTTCTGGGCTGAGATGGGGAATCGCTGAATTTTCGACTCGGCTGGTGACAAAATGTTCCAAACACACCCCATGCACAACTCCACCGGGGAAGGTGCCAGAAACGAGTTCTGTTGGTAGTTTTTACACTACCCCGGTAGGCAAGAGAAAGGCACCACAAAACTTGTTCTACCTGCTTTCTGGGCTGAGATGGGGAATAGCTGAATTTTGGACTCGGCTGGTGACAAAATGTTCCAAACACACCCCATGCACAACTCCACCGGGGAAGGTGCCAGAAACGAGTTCTGTTGGTCGTTTTTACACTACCCCGGTAGGCAGCTGAAAGGCACCACAAAACTTGTTCTACCTGCTTTCTGGGCTGAGATGGGGAATCGCTGAATTTTGGACTCGGCTGGTGACAAAATGTTCCAAACACACCCCATGCACAACTCCACCGGGGAAGGTGCCAGAAACGAGTTCTGTTGGTAGTTTTTACACTACCCCGGTAGGCAAGAGAAAGGCACCACAAAACTTGTTCTACCTGCTTTCTGGGCTGAGATGGGGAATCGCTGAATTTTGGACTCGGCTGGTGACAAAATGTTCCAAACACACCCCATGCACAACTCCACCGGGGAAGGTGCCAGAAACGAGTTCTGTTGGTAGTTTTTACAGTACCCCGGTAGGCAGCTGAAAGGCACCACAAAACTTGTTCTACCTGCTTTCTGGGCTGAGATGGGGAATCGCTGAATTTTGGACTCGGCTGGTGACAAAATGTTCCAAACACACCCCATGCACAACTCCACCGGGGAAGGTGCCAGAAACGAGTTCTGTTGGTAGTTTTTACAGTACCCCGGTAGGCAGCTGAAAGGCACCACAAAACTTGTTCTACCTGCTTTCTGGGCTGAGATGGGGAATCGCTGAATTTTGGACTCGGCTGGTGACAAAATGTTCCAAACACACCCCATGCACAACTCCACCGGGGAAGGTGCCAGAAACGAGTTCTATTGGTAGTTTTTACACTACCCCGGTAGGCAAGAGAAAGGCACCACAAAAGTTGTTCTACCTGCTTTCTGGGCTGAGATGGAGAATCGCTGAATTTTGGACTCGGCTGGTGACAAAATGTTCCAAACACACCCCATGCACACCTCCACCGGGGAAGGTGCCAGAAACGAGTTCTGTTGGTAGTTTTTACACTACCCCGGTAGGCAGCTGAAAGGCACCACAAAACTTGTTCTACCTGCTTTCTGGCCTAGAGATGGGGAATCGCTGAATTTTGGACTCGGCTGGTAACAAAATGTTCCAAACACACCCCCATGCACAACTCCACCGGGGAAGGTGCCAGAAACGAGTTCTGTTGGTAGTTTTTACACTACCCCGGTAGGCAGCTGAAAGGCACCACAAAACTTGTTCTACCTGCTTTCTGGGCTGAGATGGGGAATCGCTGAATTTTGGACTCGGCTGGTGACAAAATGTTCCAAACACACCCCATGCACAACTCCACCGGGGAAGGTGCCAGAAACGAGTTCTGTTGGTAGTTTTTACACTACCCCGGTAGGCAGCTGAAAGGCACCACAAAACTTGTTCTACCTGCTTTCTGGGCTGAGATGGGGAATCGCTGAATTTTGACTCGGCTGGTGACAAAATGTTCCAAACACACCCCATGCACAACTCCACCGGGGAAGGTGCCAGAAACGAGTTCTGTTGGTAGTTTTTACACTACCCCGGTAGGCAGCTGAAAGGCACCACAAAACTTGTTCTACCTGCTTTCTGGGCTGAGATGGGGAATCGCTGAATTTTGGACTCGGCTGGTGACAAAATGTTCCAAACACACCCCATGCACAACTCCACCGGGAAGGTGCCAGAAACGAGTTCTGTTGGTAGTTTTTACACTACCCCGGTAGGCAAGAGAAAGGCACCACAAAACTTGTTCTACCTGCTTTCTGGGCTGAGATGGGGAATCGCTGAATTTTGGACTCGGCTGGTGACAAAATGTTCCAAACACACCCCATGCACAACTCCACCGGGGAAGGTGCCAGAAACGAGTTCTGTTGGTAGTTTTTACACTACCCCGGTAGGCAGCTGAAAGGCACCACAAAACTTGTTCTACCTGCTTTCTGGGCTGAGATGGGGAATCGCTGAATTTTGGACTCGGCTGGTGACAAAATGTTCCAAACACACCCCATGCACAACTCCACCGGGGAAGGTGCCAGAAACGAGTTCTGTTGGTAGTTTTTACACTACCCCGGTAGGCAGCTGAAAGGCACCACAAAACTTGTTCTACCTGCTTTCTGGGCTGAGATGGGGAATCGCTGAATTTTGGACTCGGCTGGTGACAAAATGTTCCAAACACACCCCATGCACAACTCCACCGGGGAAGGTGCCAGAAACGAGTTCTGTTGGTAGTTTTTACACTACCCCGGTAGGCAAGAGAAAGGCACCACAAAACTTGTTCTACCTGCTTTCTGGGCTGAGATGGAGAATCGCTGAATTTTGGACTCGGCTGCTGACAAAATGTTCCAAACACACCCCATGCACACCTCCACCGGGGAAGGTGCCAGAAACGAGTTCTGTTGGTAGTTTTTACACTACCCCGGTAGGCAAGAGAAAGGCACCACAAAACTTGTTCTACCTGCTTTCTGGGCTGAGATGGGGAATAGCTGAATTTTGGGACTCGGCTGGTGACAAAATGTTCCAAACACACCCCATGCACACCTCCACCGGGGAAGGTGCCAGAAACGAGTTCTGTTGGTAGTTTTTACACTACCCCGGTAGGCAGCTGAAAGGCACCACAAAACTTGTTCTACCTGCTTTCTGGGCTGAGATGGGGAACGGCTGAATTTTGGACTCGGCTTGTGACAAAATGTTCCAAACACACCCCATGCACAACTCCACCGGGGAAGGTGCCAGAAACGAGTTCTGTTGGTAGTTTTTACACTACCCCGGTAGGCAGCTGAAAGGCACCACAAAACTTGTTCTACCTGCTTTCTGGGCTGAGATGGGGAATCGCTGAATTTTGGACTCGGCTGGTGACAAAATGTTCCAAACACACCCCATGCACAACTCCACCGGGGAAGGTGCCAGAAACGAGTTCTGTTGGTACTTTTTACACTACCCCGGTAGGCAGCTGAAAGGCACCACAAAACTTGTTCTACCTGCTTTCTGGGCTGAGATGGGGAATCGCTGAATTTTGGACTCGGCTGCTGACAAATAGTTCCAAACACACCCCATGCACAACTCCACCGGGGAAGGTGCCAGAAACGAGTTCTGTTGGTAGTTTTTACACTACCCCGGTAGGCAGCTGAAAGGCACCACAAAACTTGTTCTACCTGCTTTCTGGGCTGAGATGGGGAATCGCTGAATTTTGGACTCGGCTGGTGACAAAATGTTCCAAACACACCCCATGCACAACTCCACCGGGGAAGGTGCCAGAAACGAGTTCTGTTGGTAGTTTTTTACACTACCCCGGTAGGCAAGAGAAAGGCACCACAAAAGTTGTTCTACCTGCTTTCTGGGCTGAGATGGAGAATCGCTGAATTTTGGACTCGGCTGCTGACAAAATGTTCCAAACACACCCCATGCACACCTCCACCGGGGAAGGTGCCAGAAACGAGTTCTGTTGGTAGTTTTTACACTACCCCGGTAGGCAAGAGAAAGGCACCACAAAACTTGTTCTACCTGCTTTCTGGGCTGAGATGGGGAATCGCTGAATTTTGGACTCGGCTGGTGACAAAATGTTCCAAACACACCCATGCACAACTCCACCGGGGAAGGTGCCAGAAACGAGTTCTGTTGGTAGTTTTTACACTACCCCGGTAGGCAGCTGAAAGGCACCACAAAACTTGTTCTACCTGCTTTCTGGGCTGAGATGGGGAATCGCTGAGTTTTGGACTCGGCTGGTGACAAAATGTTCCAAACACACCCCCATGCACAACTCCACCGGGGAAGGTGCCAGAAACGAGTTCTGTTGGTAGTTTTTACACTACCCCGGTAGGCAGCTGAAAGGCACCACAAAACTTGTTCTACCTGCTTTCTGGGCTGAGATGGGAATCGCTGAATTTTGGACTCGGCTGCTGACAAAATGTTCCAAACACACCCCATGCACAACTCCACCGGGGAAGGTGCCAGAAACGAGTTCTGTTGGTAGTTTTTACACTACCCCGGTAGGCAAGAGAAAGGCACCACAAAACTTGTTCTACCTGCTTTCTGGGCTGAGATGGGGAATAGCTGAATTTTGGACTCGGCTGGTGACAAAATGTTCCAAACACACCCCATGCACAACTCCACCGGGGAAGGTGCCAGAAACGAGTTCTGTTGGTAGTTTTTACAGTACCCCGGTAGGCAGCTGAAAGGCACCACAAAACTTGTTCTACCTGCTTTCTGGGCTGAGATGGGGAATCGCTGAATTTTGGACTCGGCTGGTGACAAAATGTTCCAAACACACCCCATGCACAACTCCACCGGGGAAGGTGCCAGAAACGAGTTCTGTTGGTAGTTTTTACAGTACCCCGGTAGGCAGCTGAAAGGCACCACAAAACTTGTTCTACCTGCTTTCTGGGCTGAGATGGGGAATCGCTGAATTTTGGACTCGGCTGGGTGACAAAATGTTCCAAACACACCCCATGCACAACTCCACCGGGGAAGGTGCCAGAAACGAGTTCTATTGGTAGTTTTTACACTACCCCGGTAGGCAAGAGAAAGGCACCACAAAAGTTGTTCTACCTGCTTTCTGGGCTGAGATGGAGAATCGCTGAATTTTGGACTCGGCTGGTGACAAAATGTTCCAAACACACCCCATGCACACCTCCACCGGGGAAGGTGCCAGAAACGAGTTCTGTTGGTAGTTTTTACACTACCCCGGTAGGCAAGAGAAAGGCACCACAAAACTTGTTCTACCTGCTTTCTGGCCTAGAGATGGGGAATCGCTGAATTTTGGACTCGGCTGGTGACAAAATGTTCCAAACACACCCCATGCACAACTCCACCGGGGAAGGTGCCAGAAACGAGTTCTGTTGGTAGTTTTTACACTACCCCGGTAGGCAGCTGAAAGGCACCACAAAACTTGTTCTACCTGCTTTCTGGGCTGAGATGGGGAATCGCTGAGTTTTGGACTCGGCTGGTGACAAAATGTTCCAAACACACCCCATGCACAACTCCACCGGGGAAGGTGCCAGAAACGAGTTCTGTTGGTAGTTTTTACACTACCCCGGTAGGCAGCTGAAAGGCACCACAAAACTTGTTCTACCTGCTTTCTGGGCTGAGATGGGGAATCGCTGAATTTTGGACTCGGCTGCTGACAAAATGTTCCAAACACACCCCATGCACAACTCCACCGGGGAAGGTGCCAGAAACGAGTTCTGTTGGTAGTTTTTACACTACCCCGGTAGGCAAGAGAAAGGCACCACAAAACTTGTTCTACCTGCTTTCTGGGCTGAGATGGGGAATAGCTGAATTTTGGACTCGGCTGGTGACAAAATGTTCCAAACACACCCCATGCACAACTCCACCGGGAAGGTGCCAGAAACGAGTTCTGTTGGTAGTTTTTACAGTACCCCGGTAGGCAGCTGAAAGGCACCACAAAACTTGTTCTACCTGCTTTCTGGGCTGAGATGGGGAATCGCTGAATTTTGGACTCGGCTGGTGACAAAATGTTCCAAACACACCCCATGCACAACTCCACCGGGGAAGGTGCCAGAAACGAGTTCTGTTGGTAGTTTTTACAGTACCCCGGT